>NC_090319.1:338610361-338913391 GCF_040869045.1 Eurosta solidaginis | reverse complement strand
AGACAGATAAAGCGATGAAACTTGGTAGGTGGGTTGAACTTATGACGCAGAATAGAAAATTAGTAAAATTTTGGACAATGGGCGTGGAATCGCACACTTTTAAAAGAAGGAAATTTAAAAATTTTGCAAGCTGTAATTTGGCAGTCGTTGAAGATATCATGATGAAATTTGGCAGGAACGTTACTCCTATTACTATATGTACGCTTAATAAAAATTAGCAAAATCGGAGAAGGACAACGCCCACTTTTAAAAAAAATTTTTTTTAAAGTAAAATTTTAACAAAAAATTTAATATCTTTACAGTATATAAGTAAATTATGTCAGCATTCAACTCCAGTAATGATATGGTGCAACAAAATACAAAAATAAAAGAAAATTTCAAAATGGGCGTGGCTCCGCCCTCTTTCATTTAATTTGTCTAGGATACTTTTAATGCCATAAGTCGAACAACAATTTACCAATCCTTTTGAAATTTGGTAGGGGCATAGATTTTATGACGTCAACTGTTTTCTGTGAAAATGGGCGAAATCGGTTGAAGCCACGCCCAGTTTTTATACACAGTCGTCCGTCTGTCCTTCCGCATGGCCCTTAAAACGATAACTTCAGCAAAAATCGACATATCTTTACTGAACTTAGTTCACGTATTTATCTGAACTCACTTTATCTTGGTATAAAAAATGAACGAAACCCGACTATGACCACGCCCACTTTTTCGATATCGAAAATTACGAAAAATGAAAAAAATGCCATAATTCTATACCAAATACGAAAAAAGGGATGAAACATGGTATTTGGATTGGTTTATTGACGCGAAATATAACTTTAGAAAAAACTTTGTAAAATGGTTGTGACACCTACGATATTAAGTAGAAGAAAATGAAAAAGTTCTGCAGTTCGAAATAAAAAACCCTTGAAATCTTGGCAGGTATTACATATATAAATAAATTAGCGGTATCCAACAGATGATGTTCTGGTTCACCCTGTTCCACATTTGGTTGATATCTGGAAAACGCCTTCACATATACAACTACCACCACTCCCTTTAAAAACTCTCATTAATACCTTTAATTTGATACCAATATCGTACAAACACATTATAGAGTCACCCCTGATCCACCTTTAAGCGATATCTCGAAAAGGCGTCCACCTATAGAACTAAGCCCCACGCCCTTTTAAGATACTCATTAACGTATTTCATTTGATACCCATATCGTACAAACATATTCTAGAGTCACCCCTGATCCACCTTTATGGCGATATCTCGAAAAAGCGACCACCTATATATAGAACGAAGACCCACTCCCTTCACACTGCCACACTTGATTGTTTCGAACAAAACTTGTAGTATAAATGTTTGACATAAATTTTTAAAAATAGAACTTGTAAGTTATAGAAAAGTAAAGGATCAAATCTCAGGAAGGTAATTCACCACTGGAGTAACTTTACATGTAATTCGGCAAGTTGAAACGATTCCAAAACAACTCAAACTTTTATTTTGTCGGAAACATCAACATTAAAAAGGATTTTTTTTTTATTATCTTATTAAATTCTTTCGTGTGAGTGAAAATTCATAGAAACTTGAACAAAATGTTACTAACTTTGGAAAAATCCTGTTCGTTCAAGCAAAACTTTTGCAACAAGAGAGCGCAATTTTGCATTTCGCTTGGACGAGAAGTTGCAAAATTGTACCCGATAGATAGGTGTCCCGGTACCTTATAATTTTTTGCACAAAAAAGGGTTTTTTCGTTTTGTATTGATAACTGAAAAATTAGTTTTTTGTTGTTTTCCCATTTTGTGTGTTTTTCGATTTGATGGTTTTCTTATTTTGGTGTTATTTTTTTAGCAAGTGGCACCATCGTCAAAAGTACACAGTAGAGAGCGCAGTATTGACAGTTGATCGCCGTTGAAATGACCTGTAAGATCAGTTGTGTTAACAGAAAAATCAGTTAGATTGATTAGGAATCTGTCAATTTTACAAAATTTTGTTAACTTAAGAACGACAATTTCTCTTCTGTTGAAATGACTAAACTAATTTGTTCGCTGGACAAAGAACTCGGTCGAATTAACCATAATTCAATCAATTACACTGAATCTCCGTTAAGTCAAGAACAACAGAACCAATTTGTTGATTTTACTAGCACCATTTTTTTCAGTGTGCGCTTTCGCACAGGGCACCTTTTTCGTATTTATGTTTCTTTCGATAAGTTGGGCTATATATTTTGGATATTTTTGCAATGCCCAGTAGCCGCAGCCGGTTTCTCTTGGTGTAATACATACTTACATACATATGTTGTTGTAGTAAGGCATGCTGCTTGCCACGTACAATGTGCTACTGTGTAATCATTATGATTATCTTTCGCTTTACATTTGAGTAATGAGATTTTTCATCTTCAAGATATTTTTGTTTTTGCAAATCAAGATTTTTTAATTTTCTTTAAGTGAATGTTTTTTTTAAGACAATTCAGCAGTGACTGTACACCTGTATCTACTCGTGTATGTTAGTATATTTTAATGCATATTACTGTTGGAGTAAAACATTGTGAAAGCCCATGCCTCATACTACTGCATCGCCGCTCCCAAATGTCCGTCCAAAAAACTTGACTTCTGTACAACACAGCACTTTGTTCGAGCATTTCTGCAGAAGCAACTTCTTAAAAAAAATGAACAATGACTTTGGCAAGTCATGCAGCTATTGATTTTTTTGTAAATCGCACAGTGGTGCAAACCAAATATATTCGGACAAATCGACAATTCGTAATTTTATGCATATTTACTGATGCGTGTAAGACTATACCATCTTCGATAGGAAGGCCTGAATGGCAAAGGACTAATTATATGTTATGCCGTCAAATTATTGCAACCAAAGCACAATGGGCTTAGTTTAAGTATTATTTTTCCAAAATCAATTTGTTTGTTGTTGTGAGAAAACGGAGCCAGACAAATGTTGTTCTGAGCCATAGAGAGCCATTAGAACCATTGCTTTGGCATCTTTGTTCTAGACAGTAAACTGTCCAAGTTACAGGACTTAATTTGAAGTGGCGGCCTATGCAGATGACGAAGCAGCATTTGTATCTGGTATGTGCCCCAAAGTGATCAGAGGGACACCGGGAGCTTGTGCTACATATGTACCAAGTAGTCCCAAGCTTCAACTTATTTTCTTAACGGTCAATAATAATATTTATCTGCTGTTGCGAAATAAAAGCATAGGAATTTACTGGCACCTTAGTTAGGTTGTAGTCTGAATGTAGAGTATACGGCGATCTGTGAGCTAACACAACAGTTGGGCGAATGATGAATTTAAGCCCAGAACTTAGCTTAAAGTTAAAAACATTAATAACATGCGGACGACAGACGCGTTTAAATCCTATCCTACATAGGTTCCCAACGTTATAATCAACTTGCCACTGAGCAATACTTTTTGAACAAAGCAATAAAATAACAGGGTGCCCTTAGGCTGTAGTAGTTGGAGTCCTTGCGTGAGCACACATAAGGGCACAGCGACATTTAAAAAACTCAAAGTTTGAAAACCGCAGTTTTCACAGGCGGATCCGAAGTTCCTAATAAAATGGGTTTGATAATCTTTGTAACACTCCCACAGCCTTGAATTTGGTGAGCTTGCTATAATCTAAACATTATCGCTAACCTGGAGTCATGAGAGACATTGCTGGCTATATAAAGTTCATCGAACTACAGGCAAACTATTAGAGGTTTACAGACAGCAGCTATAACAGGGAGTCTTGTAGGTCAGTGTATATATTGGTCAATAAGCCTGGGGAGTCGAAAAAATATATCTTTTGGATATGGGTTAAGACATCGTAAAATACAGGGCTTGCTCGGCATGGACCAGCGCTTTGTTAAACACTTGAGATGATGGCCCTGCTGTGTGATATCCTAGTGGTGAAGTAGAGTTTCTTTGAATTCCGTATTTTGAAAGCATATTAAATACTAATTACATATATTAAGCCTGGGGACTTTTTTAAAATATTTGAGACAGGGTTGGGCAGCTTCGACGCTTTTATTGGTTTGAGCTGATTGAAGTCAGTGCGCAATCCCCACTCCGACCAAACAATAGTATGCATATAAGCGTTGGCTTCGTCTACGATTGTTAGGTTATAGCCACCAAGCTTCATGAGCTTTATTACCATTATGACCCCAAAATGATAGCTTCAGGACTTTCCTTTGTAATAAAGTCCTGTCTCGGCGAACAAGAATCGCGCTCTATGAGTATCTCGTTACTCCTATCCTGATGTATGGCTCGGAATCAAGAACGGTATCAAGAGGAAGAAGATATAGTGACGAGCTGTATGAGCCTTCCGCAGGTATGAGCAAAGAGCAACGTATAAAAGCACAAAGGTTTCGCTGTCCGGGCCTAGAAAGAACTTCTTTTGAATCCGTATTTCAAAAAGAGGAGGGGTGTTTCTTTCTGGCTATCGGTCAATTAAATTGATAAGAGTATGGTTGTTGGCTGACAAGCCCCGAGGTTTTATGTATGACGACGATAACCTGGTTGCGAGTTTTAAAAATCAGACAGATCTCGAGCATAAATAACTTGGACATCTGAGTTTAGGGCTTAAAGATATCAAGATGGATATCTTTCGATGTAGTTAATGCGACTATGTCCTTAGAATACACCAGCTGTAAGGGAAACATGCCATAAGAAGCCAAAAATTCCTATGAAAGTCGAGGTAGCACCGTTACGTTAAGGCAGCATTCCCCTAAAATGTCAGCGGACTAGTTTTGCTGCCTCCCAAACCACAATTTTTTAGAAAGATATTTCGGAGCTCGGTCAGCCAATTAAAACTTATCTGATTGTATTACTCATTTAAACTGCATAATTACTAATTCTTTTGGAAAATTTGCCTTCGTGAAACGCCACTTTTCTAATTTTTCAAACCCATATACCTACAAGCTTTTGTATTCGGCCTTTGTCCGTTCCAAGCTGGAATACGCAGCTGTTATTTGGAGACCATACCATTCAGTCCATATCAATCGTTTGGAGAAAGTCCAAAAGTGCTTTGTTCATTTTGCATTACGCTCTCTTAACTTTACTGAAACGATTCCGTCGAACGTTGCTCGTTGTCGATTAATTAGTTTGGTATCGTTATCCGATAGGAGAACGCTGTTATCGGTTACATTTATTATTGATCTTGTCTCTGGCAGGATAGATTGTCCTTCCTTACTTCAGCTAGTAAACTTTAATGTGCCCTGCAGAAATTTACGGAATTTTGTTGTTTTCGTGTTTGAGTTAACATAACAGTCTATGGCGCTAACGCTCCCTTGAATATAACTATGTCTGATTACAACTATTTTTCAGATTTTCTGGATTCAGATCAAATCGGTTATACAGTCCAAACTGAAAACCTATTTTTTAAGTAATACTTAATTTACATTAGTTTCAATATTCTTAAGCGTCTGCTGTATATTAGACTTATAAGTAAATAAATATATTTCGAAAAAAAAATAAATAAATTTCGAAAGGTCCTATCAAAAGCTTCCACTTTTATGACTACACCTCCTTTCTTCCAACATCTACTGAATTTCGTGCTACTGTACTATAGCAGTTAGCAAGTCAGCCCACAAATGTACACACATCCACTGGTTATAACTTCCCTCAAGACATATTTACATTAGAGTGGTCTTAAAAATTTGTTTTCCGCAAAAAGACTACCGGCCCCATACGCTGTTTCTTTGTATTACTTACATATCACAACTCCTTGGCATATTACACCGGTTTAAGGCGTGGCACATCCCATTGAAAATGCCCAAAATATTTTTTTTTTAATTTTCGATAATAATGCCCGACAAATCTTATAAAAATGTGTACATATGCTATTTTACTTATAGTGTATATAACACATAAAGAGTATAAGAAAAGTTGTCTAAGTTCGGATGTAAACGCACATCATATACTTAGCAAGAGATCTATCGTACAGTTCTTTTAGTTCACTTTTATGGCCTAAGTATTATCGAAAGGGGGTGTTTATCAAATGGAAATTCGTCGCGCTTTAACGCTAGGTTATCTGCCCAAGAGCTTGGAAATTATTTACCTACATACGAAGGAATAATTTGAGGGGGCGGTACCGCTTTTTCATAAACTTTTATTTTTTTCGTATAAAATATGTCCAGTCTAATGTACGTATATGTATATAAGAGTCTTTTCTGTGTTCTTTCCATTAACGCCTTGATTGTTTTTCTGGCCATTTAAATGTACTTTTGTATAATTGCGTTTACGCGCAACTCTTCTGCTTCATTGTTGCTTATTTTTATTCATTTTTGATGACAGTGGTCGTGGCACCAAGACTTGCTGAGAATAAGTCTGAGTACTTAATACTAGTGATAGCAATTCCATTTTGACTCTATAACTGCGACTGACCTATAATTATTTTGAGCTTTTGTAAAAAACAATCATGAGAAATATTAAATTTGTTTCCTTTCTTCCTGTAATGCTATTATTGTCTTTTGCGTAGAGCCACCCCCCTTTACCTACAAGCTAAGAGCAACATAGCCCATAGTTTTGGCTAACAGTTTGTAGAGAATGTAGCGTAGCTTATATTGGTGATGTGCATACGTGAGAGAACGATTTTTTTCGATCCCGCTCATAACAGTTTTACACTTAAAATTCCCAAACTCATCATTTCCAGGTTTAAATATTTATGTACGTAACATTCGCGTCAGAACTAAATTTGACTCTGAAGATGGCACAACACCGAACTCGATTTTTATCCAAACAAAATTTTACCAGCGATAACGAAAAATCGTTCCAATATACACCAGTTTGCCACAAAATAAATGAACCCGTCACGCCTTTTTTATGATTTGTTCCTTGATCCCTTGGGACGGGATTCTATCTACCGAGATTTCACTTAGATTCCAAGACTCTAAATGATTAAACGAAAAATACTTTGAGTATGAGTTGCACCTGGTGTAATGTGAGCAGGCTATCCGCTAACCCTGGCCAAACTCATGTTGTTTCTCCTCTTGTTACTCAAAAGCCTGGATTTGCAAGCAGCCTACACTTATTCGGACCTCCATTCAGATGTTTTCCAATGTATGTATCATTGTGTACAGAGCAAACTACCAAGTAAGTCTCTATTTTTTGGCAATGCAAAAAAATTATTGTTGATGATCACGAATGCATTTGTGGGAAATCAACTTATAACAGTTCAAAATATAATCATTGTATGAATACTGGAAGCTTTGCGAAGAGCTCATGTGAGACAACGTGACAGGATAGATAGCTGCCTTATCCATCTTTATATGTCGGAGGGCCTTATGATATAAAACACAATAATAGGTATTGCAAAAGGCTACGACAGAAAAAAAAATTATTGATGATGGTAGTTCACAGCGACTAAAAGATCTATTGTATCCTCATTTAATCAAAGGACATCATCCAGGCCGATCTATCTGAAGATACTTTAGTTGGTATTGCGCCGATATTCTAGTATTCAACATTCGGGATAACGTTTGTCTTTTTCTTGAGGCAGCGTCAAATTTCCAGGTGATGTGATAGCGGCAAAAACTGCCGATTAAAGTGGCCATTATATGCATATGGGCTCTGAGTCTGCTATGGCATGTGAGAACTCCTGTAATTTAAGTTAGGTAAAGCTTGGATAGGTGGATTATTAAAAAAAAACACTTTGCGAGATTCACCTCCGAAGAAATTAAAGGCGAGATTCTCTTCCAATTTCGTGCTCCTTTTTAATTTTCCCTTCAAATTGGCGAGAAGCTATCTACATGTTTTATGCCTACCCCGAACAACAGCTGCAAGCAGATGAGTTTTCACTGAGAAGCTTTCCATGGTATAAATGCGCTAGGAGCACTTGCCAAATTACTGCTGAAGGACGAATTGAAAAGCTGTATTCTAAATTTTTTGGCCGGAATTGAACCCTGGACTTCGGGGTTGTAGGCGGAGCACGTTATCCCCACACCATGGCGGCCAGTGGAATATTCATTTGCATATTTTTGTATCTCACCACAATGCTCCTTTTTCATCTTTGTCTCTACTTATTTGAGCTCCTGTATTTTGATATGGGACCATTTGGTCACGAATTGCTCAGGTTCTATGGGCTTTTTAGCTGCTTCTTCTTCTGCTACACGCATTCAAAAACCATAGAGGATTTTGGTATTACAAGGTAAGATAAATTCTTAAGGCCATGTATTAAGTAAACTAGTCAAGCTGCTTCTAAAACGCTCTAAAGCCTTCTATCTACTTTAAAAATGGGTTGGTCACAGTAATTTGTTGCTTAATCATTTTTCTTAATCCTTTATTAACCTTATACTACTCTGAGTGCTGAGACACACAGTAATTTCTAGGAATGACGCGGCAGACCACCACTGGTGGATTTCGAACAAAAGTTGCAAATCAAGTCCTAGTACTCACTTCTTTAGTCGCCAAAGCATTGACCAACAATTATAGAATGATTCGCTCAGGCGAGACTGTGAAGGTCTAGCTACTTATTTATAAGACGCAGGGTATAAGCTTATGAATCACTCCTGTATTTCGACCGGCTTCGAGCTTGTGCTTCTTAGGGAATGCTAGAGAACGCCACTTAATACTCCTGTTGATACGTTCAGTGCAAAAACGTTTAACGGAGCGATGTGGTTGTGGGCAGTCATTTGCCCGATATTTTTTAACCCATCGAACCTTCAAGAGATTAATCCGTACCGTGAGTGTGGTGAACCCGTTCACGAACGCATCGCAGTAGCAGAGAGCTACGTTTTGATAAGGATTATCTACGTGGCAGGGCATAAGGATGTCCCTGTCAACTGTAGCAGGCACTTGCGAACTGAACGTGGCTGCCAAGTTATACAAAGCGCTGCATAATTTGCGTTTACGCAGTCTTCTCGGGACGTCGGCACTTATTCGACCCTCCGAAAGAAATATTCAAGATCAATGCCTGCCTTAACCGTAACCTGTGCACTGAATGTAGCTGCCAATAGAGTCTTTCGGATCTACCTGCGCTATATATGTGATTGGGTAGGCCTCGAGTCAGGTAAGCACGCGTTCGGCTGTATTGTTAACAGTGAAGCATTAACAGGAGTGAGACAATGCGCTTCCTAGTTTGAGTTCAAGCGGTCATCGCAGTAGGGACGTATTCGTTTTTCCGGAAGAAATAACCACGATCCATAACTTTCACGTTGCAGCGTCTTCCAGACGATTAGCGAAATATTTGTAAGCCAATATCACCGCTAGTACTGGGTAAGATATCTAACAACATCACGAGCCATACATGGTTTTTGTTCGGAAAGAAGTTTACTCCTGTCTCGGCTACGACACAAACCACTTATCAAGCTGTCCGATATACAGATCACGTCTCCAAAGTAAAGGGCCCATTATTGATACTTAGCATAGACTTGACTTGACTTGACGTAAACTTGGCAAATTAGCCACGATGATACTCCACTTAGCGCATACAATCTGGCATCATAATCAATAAATGTCAATTTGTATGTCAAAATGTCAAAATGAAATGAAAACAAACAAATTTCATCTCAAAATGTAAACGTCACTTAGAACTTACATATGGGGTATTCCATCCCATTTCGACCAATTTTGAACCCGACCCCTTTAGAATTGGCTGGAAGTTTTTCTTCTTTTTCTAGCTTACGAAAGAAGTTTTTCAGAATTTTTTCAAATTTTTTTATCCAACTCAAAAAAAGTTATGAATTTAAAAAAAAACACCGTTTTTGTTTCCAAAATGCTATAACTTTTTCAAAAATTGACCGTTTGGGATCTTTTTTTTTTAATTTGTTTTTAAATTTACTTTTCGGAAAAAATACAAAAAAATTAAAAAAATTTTTTTTTTGTAATTTTTCAGTTTTTCGAGATTTTTCGAATTTCGCCATTTTTTTTTTTTCTCATAAAAAACTTCAATCAATTCTGCAATCATCCCCACTAACCCCGGAGAGGGCCGATATTTTTTTTTTTTTTTTATTTAATTGAAAAAAAAAAACTAAAAATTTTGTTGTATTTTTTCCGAAAAGTACATTTAAAAACAAATTTAAAGAAAAAAAGATCCCAAACAGTCAATTTTTGAAAAAGTTATAGCATTTTGAAAACAAAAACGGTGTTTTTTTTAAATTCATAACTTTTTTTGAGTTGGAGGAAAAAATTTGAAAAAATTCTGAAAAACGTCTTTCGTAAGCTAGAAAAAGAAGAAAAACTTTCAGCCAATTCTAAAGGGGTCGGGTTCAAAATTGGTCGAAATGGGATGGAATACCCCATATGTAAGTTCTAAGTGACGTTTACATTTTGAGATGCCATTTGTTTGTTTCCTTTTCATTTTGACATTTTGTCATACAAATTGACATTTATTGATTATGATGCCAGATTGTATGCGCTAAGTGGAGTATAATCGTGGCTAATTTGCCAAGTTTAGGTCAAGTCAAGTCAAGTCTATGCTAAGTATCAGTAATGGGCCCTTAAAACGCCACTAATTTGTATTTAAGCATAACACAAAATCTTATCCGTACATACATACTTAGGTACATATGAGTATGTACGTACCAACGAACGATCTGCGGCATCACACAAACTAGTTACATTTCAACAAAATGTTGTAAGTATCATTCAAATTGATCTTTGTTGATATACTTACATTGTCTTTAGGTACAGCATAAGAATACTTAGAATTTATGAGTCCATTAGTGTAGGGCGGATACCTTTCTCGGTAATAAAATAAGTCTCACAAAAATTTGATTTATTCATTCCATCATAAACACATTAGTTAGCAACAAAGTATTTTATGTAATATGTAGATAGGTACTATAAAATATTAGGTCACGCGGCTTAATAATAAAACGACGTGAGTAGCAAGTACACGTGAAGTTCGATATGTCAACACACAGGTGTATGTATAGAAAATTAATGCTTTTAAGTTAGTTTTAGCACGCCCAGAAGAACATCGTCGGCTTCTTATCGGTAACAACCGATACCGACTAGTAATTATTTTATTATCGGTTTATTATCGATGGCGAACTATGAGCGTCGATTTATCGGTTTGTTATCGCCGAACCATCAGCTTTTTATTTGTTTACTATCAGATTTTTATCGATGAGTTACAGATGTGTCATCGATTTTGTCTTCATAATTTATCGATATCTGCTTCCTTACAAACCGATGAATCATCGATAATAAATTGATAACACGCTGATAACAAATTGGTGACACACATATAATTTTTGATATCAAATCGAATACGTTGTGAAAACAAATCGATAGCTTTTCGGTAGCAAATAGATGACACACCGATAGTAGGTTTAATACACTCCGGTAATAAATCGTTAATATTTTGAAAATTAATGATAACTTTTCGATAATAAATCGACAGATTTTCAATAACTTTTTTGATAACAAAGGGAAAAATTTTCGATAAAAACTCGACTTCTTTCCGATAAGAAATCATTAACTTTTCGATACCAAATCGATAACTTTTTGATCACATATCAATATATTTTCTATAAATAATCGTTAAATGTTCGATAGTAAATCGCTAACTTTTCGATAGTAAACTCGTTGATAAAAGATCGATAAATCATGCTATTGTTATTGTTGTAGCGATAAAGACACTCCCTGAAGGATTTGGGGAGTGTCATCGATGTTGATGGTCCTCTGCCGGATATGCATCCCGTACGTTCCGGTAACCAGCAACATTAAGATACAAGCTCGACCATCTTGGAAACGATTTAATGGCCGCATTGAACTTTCTATCTGGCCCGCCACCCCCTAGTTCCATGGAAGTCGGGGTCGCCAGGGCCCCGGCTGATTTTTGGTTGACGGAGCTATAAATTGCGCTGGCAACCCTTTGAAATTGTTGCGCTACACAACCCTTCGTGTCATTTGGGAATTTCAGTCGTCTATTACTAACTCATCGTTAATCTCTGTTACCAACAACAAATTTATCGATGGCTTATCTGCACCTAACACACCTATAACAAACCGATAAATCGTCGATAAGGAATGGATAACACGTCCATAACCAGTCGACAAAAACCCATAACTCATCAATAACAAACCGTGAGCATCTGTATAACACACGGTCGTGCTTTGGTTCCTGCTCTGGGACCCTATTTTGAAAACCATTTTCTGAAGCAATTAAATGTTGTTGTTTTTGTATCAATATAGTCACTCCACGAGGCTAAGTGAAGATTTTTTGGCAGTGTTTTCGATGTTGAAGGTCGTTTGCCGAATATATATCCGAACGTGCTGGTAACAAGCGCCATTAAGGTATAAGCTCCTCTCTCTCGCGAACGATTTAGTATGACCACATTGAACTTTCTAGGCCATCTCGCCCTCATCCCCTAGTTCCATGAGGAACTTTGGGTCGCCAGAGCCTCGCTTGCTAAAGAAACACGTCTCTCCACGGGTTGGTGAGGTTAGCAATTGGGGATGCGCTACACAACCCCCTGGATCATTCGGGTATTTTAGTCGCCTCTTAAAACAGGCATACCTGTCCATATCATACCCCTTAACCCGCAATTACTTGATGACTGTTAATTCTCTTGGCCTATTACGTAAGCACAACAATCCCATACCATGATTGCCACTCACACATTGTATGCGTTTATAAAACTTTGTTTAGTCAATGTACAGATAAACAAATAATTACTTGCCACACCATTCCTCGAATAGCCACAATTGCCGAGAAGTGATCATTTAACGGTCTACATAATCATAAGGCGTTACACATGTGCGTATAAGTAGATGTGTGTGAATGTGTGTGCATGTCAAGACAATGCATAGTCGTTTGACCCTCTTCAACATTGCTTCGTTAACTTGTTTAAAATGCTAATTATATGCAAATATAGGTCGCAATATAAACCAATCCATTGGAACAAGTGTTTCTCGCCCTCTTCATCGGTTTGGTGTTGCCGCGTTTCTTTGGCGCAGAGACTTGTTGGATTTTTAAGTAGCGGTCACTGCTGCATCATAAAAATGCATAAATTTTATGCACTTTGCTCTATGTTGTGCTAGTGCGTACTGTTATTAACATATTTATGCAAGTGAGTTAGTGAATACATACATACATACACACTTATGAAAACATAAGTCAAAGCATGGAGTTGATTTTAACGCTTTAGGATAAATTTTGTGGAAATGAATGTAAATAACAATGCCGTAATGTTTTTCGTTTAGTTTTTTTTTTGGTGTTGAGCATGGGAAAATTTTGCTGAAAATTCGTTACGCCTTTCAAGTGAAACTTGCGGTTGAAAAGCAGTTTTGAATAAACTTATAAATTCTTTAAAAAGGGAACTAGTTTAAAAATACTGAAAATTATGCAAAATAGTCTTAACACGTGCAAGAGGAATATTAAAAATGCGTCAAAAGTGGGAGAGGATCCAAGGACCGCCGAATATTATTACTTATAAATACATAACTACAATGACGTGTTAGTATGAACTCAAAAGGTAAGCATACCTGTTATCTTGGGCAGCAGAGTAAGCTTTAGTTGACAAGGTCAGAGGCCATTAAAATCTATTATACCTACCACGCTTTCTAAAGCCTTGCTATGTTTTTAAATGGTTTTATTTAGCTTGACTTGACAGGCCGGCTGCACGGCTGCACGGCCGTTGTGAACGAATTTTGTATTTGAAATTTAAGTAACTTCCCGATAACCTACAAGCTTGAAACTTGGAATATAGTTCAGAACCCGATGACAATGCAATAATAAGAAAAAAATCCGATAGGTCGAAATATTTCAAAAAATCGTATTTGTGGTCCGATTTGGCTCATATTTGGAACACATAATACATACATGAATAGAAAGCGACCTATGAAAAAAATTCCCGCTAGATGGCGCATGGATCGAAATATTTGAAAAAATCGTACTTGTGGTTCGACGCTTCAACGCTTTTATTTAATTGTCTGATCAACGCCCTAGATTGATGAGGAGTGTGATGATTAGCACCTAGGACCTACTTAATTATTTTCTCGCTTTTAGTATTATTATTATTACTTAACGTAAGTATTGTTTTCAATAAAACGGTTTAACTTAAAAAAATCTTTAAATTATTTTATTCAAATATTACAAATTAGTAGGTTAAATCGGCACTGCTTCGCATGCGCATTTCTCTCCGCTCCTATGCATCAATTGTGTCATAACTATAAAATTCATTTTGCTCAGAGCAGTCGAGAGAAAAGTTCTTCGAAAGATTTATGGACCTCTACGCGTTGGCAATGACAAGTAGCGAAGAAGAATTAACGATGAGCTGTACGAGCTCTTTGCAGACATCAACATAGTCCAGCGAATTAAAACGCCGCGGCTGCGCTGGCTAGGCCATGTTATGCGAATGAAAAATGACGCTCCGGCCGCCAAGACAGTGTTTCTATCGGAACCCGCTTATGGAAGCAGATGTAGAGGGCGGCCCCCACTCCGCTGGAAGGACCAAGTAGAAAACGATTTGGTGCGACCAAATGGCGCCGGTTGGCAGAGAGGAGGAGCGACTGGCGCGCCTTGTTTAAACTGTTAAGCGCCAATTAAGTAAAGTAAGTAACTCCAGGAATCTATATGCCAGACTAAATTTCTCGTGAAAGCTTCCTTCCCAAAATCTCTGTGTATAGTGAGTTTTCGATGTGAGCTGAGAAAACGAGGGCAATAAAACGATACGTGCTCTGCGTTCTCCAGTTCGGTGGAACAGTGTGGAGAGAAAGGATCGTCCACTATCCTACGCACATGAAAATACTTCTTGGAATCGCAGTAGCTACTCAATATCTGCGTGAGGTGGTAGTTAAGTTCGCCATTCTTCCGCTCATACCGTTCCATAGTAAAGGCTTCAGCGCCCTTTCATTAGGTATTGAGATTTATTATATTATTCCGCGATAAAACAAGGATGTCTTCGGTTACTAGCCATCTTTATTTCCATATTCGTCAGCCATTCCTGTACTCTTGGTACGGCGTCAATAATACTGGTTTGAGGAGATCCAGTTTCTTGGCCACCGCTACGATGGCAAGTTACATGCATCCAGGAAGGTCGATTTGTAGCACCCCGTCATTCCTCGCATTCCATACCATTGGCCTTAGAACAGATACCTGAGGAACTCCTGCGGTTATGGTGTGGCTTTTTGGTCCCTCACTCGTATCAAAGAGAAGAAATCTAATCTAAAATAGCAACCAATTATTCTGCGCATGTAATCAGTTGTGTCAAAGCTTCGTAGCGCTGTCATTATCTGCATACACTTCGTAGTGTTAAAAGATTTCCTAATATCCAAAGTACTCAGTACACATAGCATTCTTTTATTTTGACATCCGGTAATGGTTTTCGAAATCCAAACTGATTATTCATCTAGCTAACTGAACTTTCCAGGATCTTCTGTATACACTCACCAATAATACGCTGTAGAATTTTTCCTAGCGAATCCAAAATACAAAGTGGCCTGTATGAGGATGGCTTGTCGGACATCATACATCTATATTGGGTCCCACGGCATATGGGAATAAATGGGAATGAAAAAGTGGACGAACTAGCTAAAAAGGGCGCATCCCTTGAAGCTTGCTCCCTAGACGTCCCAATTAGACTGGACGAGATTAAGCGAAGGCGAGAGGTGCACATGATCGACCGGGAAATGCGTGGGTTGAAGCGCGGGGCTGTAAAGTGTCGAAGATTATGTGTAGGTCCTACAACCTTAGACTAACAAAGTTGCTTATATCATTAAAAAGAGAGGACTGTATACTCATGACGGGTATTCTGACTGGACACTGCCTTCTGGCGTCACATGCCTTAAATTAGGCTTGGTTAGTGATAGCAGATGTAGGAAGTGCGTTATTAGGAGTGATACAGCTGTCAGATCTAGAAGCAGCAAGTGGCTTAAGTCCTAGGAAGCTTCTAGTATTTGCCAAGAGGACGGAGTTATTTTATAACATAGGTCCTGGTTTTTGATATGGTTTTTCAGTTTGGTCGTTAAAACAAACTTCTGGTAACACCACGACCCTTCGAGAAAGTAATTTTTCTAATATTGATGGACGTTGATGTGGGATGATTCCGTTGCCCTAATTTTTTGAGCATCTTTGGTATAAAATCTATCCTCGGATGCCTTCTACTCGTACATGCTCACATATGAGGGTACGAATGTACTTACGTCTACTAGCTGTGTATCCCCTCTCGTATCTAAAACAGTAGGTAAATATTTTTGCAAACCTCGAATATGCACCTGTACTGAAATTTTCATATATGCTAAACGGCATTGGTAGTAAATATGTATTAAACTTTGACTAAATTTTGTAATTATAAGAACGGAACTGCTCGCACGCTATCGCGGCTAGATTGTAACCACTTCAACGCTTATTTAAGTGGTATATAAACACAGATATGTCCCATTCAAATTTTCGAATTTATTTGTGCTTTATTTATTTCATTTATTTTTAAAGAAAAGTTAGTGGTCACCGATATACAGGGCTTAACTTACAGTTGGACGTAAATACCATAACAATTGTATGTGCGTATTGTTTACACAGCAAAAAATCCTATAAGCTATTGTAAAGTAAGGCTGGATTGTCATTATGTAACTGGATTCGAAAGAAATTTCTTTCAGATTTGAAAAAATTTACAGCAGCGTTCATATTAATAGCAGTACCAAATACTGCATAAGGCGAGGTGTAGTAAATGAGTGCGTATCCAATTTTCAGCGATGTTATCATGGCTTCAAATATTCGGCATGGCTTTTGTAAATTGGTTGAATTTCCTTTTTTCTCCCATTGGTTCTCACGCCAGATATATGCATTTGGCTAAAAAATGGGTTTTATAGCTATACAATAATTGTGATCAATAAATTAAAGCCTCATGATTGCAAAATAATTGAACGATTAAAGCACTGCTCCATGAAAATAAGTCAATGGAATTAGAAAAGACAGCAAAACTTAAATTGAGCTTCTAAGTACTATCGGATGCTCGCCTAAAATGACCGAAATCGCTTTAAAATTCAATGATCGCTCTGAAACTCGCGCACCGAATCGTTTTACCGATGATAAAACTGATTGAAAATTGGAACTAAAACAAAACCCAGACAAATTTTAGCTCTCAAAAAATTAAGGAAGAACTTAATCCGTAAGTGTAGTGAACATTTGAAGGCTGTTATTATACTAGTAATATTGATAAATTTTGCTACTAAGCATATAAGCAAGCCACTTTTAGACTAGCGTAATATATTGTCGACGGCTAAAAGCAAAGTTGTACTCTTTGGAACATAATGTCGGCATGAATGCGGTCACCAAAATCTGCGAATTAACCACTTTTAAGTATGCAGTAGGCCTATATATAAGATTAATGGTATCACGAATAAACACATATACGCTGAAATCCTACCAGATGCTTTGCTTTAATACGGTAGAGAAAAAATGCAGCTGAGATGGGTGTTTAAACAAGATAATGACTCCAAATACACTGGCAAGTAGGAAAAAAAAATCTTTTCCGGAACAATAAAACATATTTAATGGCGCGCCCAGCCGAACATTTGAACCTGAACTCGGCCGAAAACTTGTGAAGGGCTATAAAGAAAAGTGTTTTTTTTTTTTAAGAGACGAGTAATGCAACTACGTTATGGGAAGTAGTGCACTCAGCATCTTCAATTATTCCATTGGATCGAAGCAGATGCTTAATAGACTGGATGACGCGAGATATGCCGCCGTTCTTCAAAGTAAGGGTCATACAACTAAATATTAATGAAATCTTTCGTTTTCTTAAGATAATTTTCTAATAATATTCGTGAATTCTCGATAAATTGCTTTTGAGAGCTATTTTTATTAACTGTAACTTTCGCTCATATGTAACTTTTTTCCATTTTATCGATCGGTGGTCATTAGGGCGGGTCGATTTAAAAATCGCTCATTGCTCTGTGAAAATCGTATTCTAGGGATCAAAATAAGAAACTTTGCCGAAGGAACCATACCTCTAAAACGAATTCTGATGTCCCCCCCCCCCCCCCCACTTTGGGTCGAACTTTTGGGTAGGGGCAATTTCAATTCTACCTGCTGTGTCTTGTGGTGGCTTAAAAAAACAACACAAGCAATTTTACGATCTGCAATTATGTCACAGTGATACCTTCATTTTTTAAAACGGTTGAATAAAAAACCCACACAACTATGTTTACGACATGCAAATGCATCACAGTGATGCCTTGGTTTTAAAAGGGGGTTGTAAAAACGCTAATTTCTAATAATTTTTGTTAATTTCTTTTATATTACTAAGTTAAATTCATTTTTTCATTTACATATGTTCTGACTAAATAAATTTCTAAAGAGAAAAATAAACTCCAAAAAGAAAAAACATAGGCATTTCAAAGTGGGATTTTTCAAAATTTGCCCTTACGATCCAAAGGGGGGGGGGGGGGGGGTGACATCAGAATTCGTTTTAGAGGTATGATTCCTTCGGCAACGTTTCTTATTTTGATCTCTAGAATATGATTTTCACAGAGCAATGGGCGATTTTTTTGCCTCCCCACAAATCGACCCGGCCTAATGGTCATGCATATAAAAAATCTGCTTATGTCAATTACATTCGTATTTGATGCGTCAGCGAACAGTATAAACATTTTAAACTTTAATTATACACATTTCGCTTAAACTTAGTTTTTTCATATCTCCCTCTCTACACTGCTTTTATAATATACGCTGCTGTATGTGATTTGCCAGCTTTCGCATTGGATATATGTACGTTCAAATTGAGTAAAATAATAAGGGCGAGTTAGTTTTAATGCATGAATAATTTTATTATAAGCCTTATAATAAGTCCATTATGATCACCGGAGTTCCTTATAAGAAGGTATTGGTTTTAATAGCATGAAAGTCTTTCAGAAAGACTGTTCTACGATAGAACCTTATTAAGTCTTTTTTACATGGCATTAACCGCCTTATAAAAGCTTTACAAATAAAGTTATAATTTCGATGATGGCGGCAGTGCAGAAAAATTGGCTGTGGTATAAAAAATATGACATAGAACTACATTCCTTACATATGACAGGCCTAATATTGTAAACTTTACCTGAGCTGCACATTTTTTGATGGGTATGTTTGCCAAATATATTATTTTTGTATGTGACCTGAAATTGTATAATGTGCCACAACTGTTTCCCATCGGATTTTTCACATGCAGCCGTAAGTGAAAAGCGTCACGGTACGTACATTGTACGTAGGTTGAGTGAATAGAGTTCGACTTATTTAAGACGAGACCGTTGTTATTAACCACAATTTTGGACACGACACGGTCGCATACAACACGTCAAACTACTACAGCGAGTACCATTTCCTCTTGCAGGATTTTAAAAATGTTGAATAAATAATTTTTGTAGTCAATAAAACGGTACATGTACGAATATATATGTTTTTGGTTGTTTATGAATATTTTTTCGGTAAATTAGTTGCATGCAAATAAGTCACACAAAACAAGCCAAGAGACAGGTGTACACGTGCTGATCGTATTTTAGGGGCCTTCGCATTTGAAGTATTGTCAGTTGGCAGAGTTTCATGTAGGGATGTAGGTATAGTTTAATGGAAATTTGTTGTACTAACGGCAAACCACAATTTAATTAGATTTCTGTTAAATTCAAATGTCACAGAAAGCTTTCTCTTCTAAATTTTGGACACACCTTCGTTGTATAGTAGCCATATAAGGGATAACTTCAAAAGGTTGCCCCTTGTTGCAGCTAAGTTAGACTTAGGTTAGGTTAGGTTAAGAGGGCGTGCGTGGGTGATATCCAACCCTTCCACTCGGAGACATTTTTGTCCATTGTGAGTGCCCTCAGTAAGTACAGGGTGGCGGCAAATTTGTTTAGCCCCATTACTTCCTAGCGGTCCTCAACGAACCACTTGCTTTCCCTGATTAACCCAAGAAGAAGCGAGACGTCCACCTTCCCAACCTCTGCCAGGCTGTCGAAGAAGCGTGAGCCCAGAAATCTGAGCCTTCTTCTTTGAAGCGCCGGGTATCGGCAGAGAAAGTGGTAGATCGACTCCTCTTCCTCCTCATCCTGACAGCTTCTGTAGAGGGAGCTTGTTGGTATTCGCCACCGTCGGAGCATTGATGCGATAGCACGAAGACCTGTGATGACACCCGTAAGTACCATCACCGCAGATTTGTTCAGTTTGAGAAGGAAGCTGGTGCCCTTCCTATTCAAGCATGGCCTTAAGGACCTTGAGACTTCGCAGTCAACCCTATTGGTCCATAGCAAATCCGTTGCCCTGTTCTCATATCCGTCGATTCCCCCTAGAAGATAACTCAGCGGCTGTCGAACGGAGCTGTCCACCTCACTTATGTCTAAGTCGGATCCTTTCCTCGCCATCTCATCCGCGAGTTCATTCCCTTCAATGCCGCTGTGCCCAGGGACCAAGCAAAGGGAGACATTGAGATGACTTTTAGAAGCCAGAGAGGCTAAAAAGTTAGACTTACAACCTTATTTTATTAAATACTACTATCACTCACATGGCTTCAGTCCTTCATTACTTGGTTATGTAATGGCTATAATATTATTTTTTCAAATTTGCTGGAGCTAACTTGCAAATCCATTAATGGTCTAACAGACATTATTCTAAAGCATTATATCTATTGATCGGATGTTCAAGTTCCGTAGCTTTAATTTGTCTAATGGCTCTGTTGGGAGCCAGCATTAACACAAACAACAACATCAGCTCTGAAATCCAGCGAAGAGTCACCTTTGCCAACAAATGCTACTCTAGACTAGGTAGGCAATTGGAAATGAAAATCAGGCTCTACAAGTCACTTAATGTACCCATCCTGCTATGTGGTGCAGAAGCATGGACCATGACAACATAAGATGAATCAGCTCTGGGAGTGTTCATCGAAAGATTTACGGACCTTTATGCGTTGGCAACGGCGAGTACCGAAGAAGGTTTGAGTTGTACGAGCTTTACGCAAACTTCAACATAGTCCAACGAATTAAAACGCAGCGGCTACGCTGGCTAGGCCATATTATGCAAATAAAAGATGACGTTCCGGCTAAGAAAGTATTTTTTATAGGAGCCCGCCTATGGAAGCAAAGGAAGAGGGCGGCCGGGATTCAAGGGGTTGTGTAGCGCAATATATAGCTTCTCCAACCCAATTGTCAACCTCACCTTCGAGCGGCGAATCCCGTTTCACTAACAGACGAGGCTCTGGGGACTCCAAGCTCCTCATGGAACTTGGGGTGGGGAGGGAGAGATGGCCTGAAGATTTCATGTGGCCATATAAATCGTTCCCGAGATGGTCGGGTTAGCGGGTGCTGTGTTACCGGAGCGTACCGGATATGTATCCGGCAAAGGACCATCACATCGATAACACTCCCCGAAGCCTTCGGGTAGTAACCTTATCGCTACAACAACAATTACAAGAGGGAGGCCGCACAACGCTGAAATGACCAGGTGGAAAACGATTTAATTTCCTTTGGTGTGACCAATTAGCGCCAGTTTGCAGAGCGAAGCAGCGACTGGCGCGCTTTGTTGGACAGCCATAATCGTTTGAACGGTTAAGCGCCAATTAAGTAAGTAAGTATATATAATAGCCAGGAAGACCTCCGTGAACGGCTTAAAAACTCAAATTTTCTACTTCAAAATTAAAAATTTTACCAAAGGATATCGTTCGATTTCATCCATTTTCAATACCAATATATTCTGGGTCCAGATAAGCCAGTATCCCAATTTTGAATGTTTACCGATTGTTGTACGGTTTGATTTTAATGTAGGCCAAGCCAATTCAAAGTGAGTTTCTTTTACAACAGCAACAGGTTAGTTGTTGTTGGGTGTCAAACGGAGCCACAGTGCTGCTATTGGGGGCTATAGAAAGTCAAGATGATCATTGACGATGCATCCCTGATCTCTATTACGCTATTAATTTCATGATGGGCTCTATTTTAAAGGACAGTATGTGTTAGCGGGAAAGGGAATACCCGAACACTTTCTTTAAAATGTTGGAGCCGCAAAAAAACATTCATAAGCACGGTGAAGCGAGATCCACATTGAAAACTATAGTAAGATAGGCGAGCCCTAACCAAAGGTTATAAATTTCAAGCAGCTCTTAAGAAGAGGTCACTTTAATTCATCAGGTGAAACTCATCCTGGAACGATTGAACCCAGGAAAAAGTGAATTTTTTTATTCAGCTAAGTGAGGCCCAGCGTTCGCATACACTGGAACGATTGAACCCAAGAAAAAGTGAATTTTGTTATTCAGCTAAGTGAGGCCCAGCGTTTCGCATACACTATGATGATGAGCAATTTCCACAACTTAAATAAAGTATCTTAATTCACCAAAAAATTTATCACGAATTCAAGTGAACACAATTTACTAGGAATTTTCATTGCGTGCGACTACAATTGACAGTAATACAGCCGGGATTGAAAAAAAAAAATTATAGAAATTACCCTCTTCTAAAAGTGGCCTTCATTAAGTTAGAACCTTGCCACACGTTCCAACCAACAAATCCACGTTCCACGAAATAGCTACAATCAACTTGCAAAAAAAATTCAACAAAAAGCAATTGAAGGCACAAAAGATCATGATGAACATGAAGAAAATTGCAAAGATAATAATGATATTGATAATAATGATAACAAAACGATTTAAGTTGATCATTATTTTGTTGCAATTTTCCAAGCGAGTCAAGAAATATTGTGGGAATATTTTTTATTGATATGATGCATCAACAAAATACGAATAACAACAACAAATTGAAATATATCCGTAATCGCACGTAATCAGTAAATCGTGCAACAAAAAATGTTCAAACAAGCGAAAGCAACAAAATCTGTGGCAAAATTATGCAAAAACAAATTGTGGCAAAGTTCAAGGCGCACATACCTACACACGTGATCCATATGGATGGATGTGCTCCCATTGTGGTTGGTTCATCGTTGATTGGTGAATACGATTGCGATTGCGGTTGCAGTTAAACACCGAAATTGTTGCGTTGTAAAATTACACTTTGCAATTGTCAGAATGCAATTGAGATGTTGCAATAAACGTGAATGTCATACATGCGGGCAAAACTGGATGTACCCAGCAGGGAAATGTTTAATTTGAGCGAAAAAATATGCCAGCTTACAAAGGAATTTTCATGCCGCTATGCATTTGTAACATTTTTTCGCGGTTTCTTTTTTTCTTTTGTCTAAGAGCGAGAGCAGTTTTTTTGTCGTAAGAGCCCTTGTTCGGGTGTTATCTGAGTTATTCCGGTAAATACACTTCGATTTCAAGGGAATGTTTTCGCAACATCTTTTGTCGTAATGTTTACCCGTTCAACATAAGAATGATCGCTTTTCAGAAGGCACTATTTACCCATTTAAAAAATGAGAACGTACCACGTTCTTCTCTCCTTTTTTCATAGCTCTTATCATCATCATCATTTAACTGGAGTAATTGCCTAGACGATTTTTCTTATTTTAAACTAAATTAGGCCAGTTGAAAACAGCAATGTATTTCTTACACTAGAGGACAAAATGGTGTCCTCCTCCTTTTTTGATAAAGGCGGGTATCAATAGAAATATCTCTTAATCCGTAGTGCATTGATGCGTTAGCAGCATTTTCCGCTGCATTTTACTCATGTCTTATGTTATTGTGGTTGTTGTTGTTACCGGAAAACACTCTACGAAGATGTGGCAGTGCTTTGTCAGAAAATGCACTCCGCTACCTTTACCTTCTGATATTAAAATAAATAAATATAAGGCGCGATAACCTCCGAAGAGATCTAAGGCCGAGCTTCTCTTCCAATTTGCGTCGTGCTTTTCTTGGTTTTCCCTACAAATTGGCCAGACGGGACCTACATGTTTTATGCCGACTCCGAACGGCATCTGCAAGGCAGATGAGTTTTCACTGAGAGCTTTTCATGGCAGAAATTTACCCGGAGCGCTTGCCAAACACTGCCGAGGGGCGACCCCGCTTAGAAAAATTTTCTTCTAATTGAAAAACCTTATTTCTAAAATTTTGATGTTGCTTTGCCCGAGCTGCGAACCCAGGGCATACGGTGTGATAGGCGGAGCACGCTACCATCACACCACGGTGGCCACATGTAGATCCACTTCCGCATAATTTCACCGCTCCATATCTAAACAATTATTGACCGTCCAGCAACGTCGTCCAATCCTTTTATTATATCTATTTTTAATTATAAAATAAAACCCGTGAATCAGAGTGAAAACCTCATCAATACGAACATCATAAAATCTTTTTCCTTGTTTCACGCAATATGTCAGCTAAAGTGATGATTACCCTAGGTGTGATTTGGTCTCGGAAAACGGACTATATCTATATGCATTTCAATCAAAAATTCCTTGACCTCCAGCCTATTATTGGGCTTGGTATTAATGCATTTATTGGATTGTGTGATAGTTAAGAGCTACTTTGTTTGACTACAGGGTATATCTATAAATTTAGCATATGAAAATATATGAACATGCGTTCCTCATATGCAGACGAACCGTTGCCGTTTGACCTCACACGCATCTCACAGCTCATTTCTGCTAATGGTTACTAACTGCATTAACGTGCGCGAACACAAATTTTTTTTTATTTATGAATATTCGATATGTAATCAAAGGGCTCATATCAGAGAGACCACCTCTATGGTATGGTCCTGAAATCACGAAGTCTTGAAACAACTATTTTAAGCAGATATGTACATATTATAAATGATCAGAGAATTCAACAGATGTATTTATGATACGGTAAATGTTTTTATAAAACCGAGATGGCCCTAAAAATGTTAAAGCTTGGCATAGAAATCATCTGGTTTAGTTATATTTAGTTCAATGGACCAAAACATAGGATAGTAGTAAACACTTGGACTCCATTAAGAATTTGTTATTATAATTTAGTGGTAGAGTTCTGTAGTAGCAGAGGGTTGAAATTGATGCTAGGCAGCAATGAGAGCGGGCATGCTCCGGTGCAAGCAATAGAGACGAGCCTTGTTCAGACTTTTTCTTGAAATTAATAAAGTAAACACGTTTGCTAGAACATACATAGCTTGGTGGAAAAGATATTTCAGTTCATATAGTCAAAGTTCCACAAAGTTTTTTCTCCGATATTGAAGTTGTTTACCTCAAAAAATGGGCTCAACCCGAAATTTACTCCCCACCACACAATTTGATTCAAGAACTTTCTAACTCTGAATTGTTTCACAAACACCCTACCACTGCTAAATGTGTATTTAATTTATGCTCGGATAGATTGCTTGATAAAATATTCTAAATAAATTGCTTTTTAAGTCAATTTCTGAAATAGGGCGTTGTTCAAAAAATTCTAGTAATGGGCGCTTTTCAAGACGATTATGAAGTACGGCGTTGTTCAAAGAAAACTTGTAATAAAGCGTTTCTCAAAAGTTTGTTGAGATAGGGGCACGAGTTTGGTTGATATTCTACATCGACATTGCACTTTATTTTGCCTTCGTGAAATATGTAAAAAAGGTGGAAAAATGGAAAAATTGGTGGATATGACACCAAAGCATGATTACTAAATATTTCTCATTTTATAATGACCAACAGTGGCTTTCCGCAAAGACAGCCGTTGATCAACCATTGAGTAATCACTATCTGAACGCATCGCTGAATATTTTTGATCCATTCAATGGTTTGGAGTTAGCGTCAAATTACATTTTGGCAGTTCTTTGACGTTTTGATATATTGATTGTGAACCCAGTTTTTCTTCTTAATATTATAGCAGCCGTCGTGGTGTGGTGGTAGCGTGTTCCGCCTAATGCACCGAAGATCGTGGGTTCAAGGCCCAGGAAAGCAACATCGAAAATTTAGAAAAAAGTTTTGTCAATTCGAAAAAAGACGTTTTTGTGAGCGGGTTCGCCCTTCGGCAGTGATTTCGACACACACTCCGAGTATATTTCTGCCATGAAAAGCTTTTTAGGGAAAATTCATCTGGCTTTGAGATTCCGTTGGGAGTCGGCGTAAAACTTTTAGGTCCCGTCCCGCCAATTTGTAGGAAAAATTAAAAGCAGCGTGGCGCGAATTGGAAGAGAAGCTCAGCCAGTTATTCATTTATTTCATAGTGAAAGGTGCATACCAATTTAAGAAGTCCTTTTCGTAAAATTTAAGAGTATTTATTTTATTTGGCAGTTGGCTCGTACAGAAAATTACAATCAGTCAACTGACGGAAACATGATTGCAACGTATCAACAAAAGTTATCTTTTTGTTGTTTTATGTTATCTTCTCTGAAAGCGCCCTAAGCTAAATTTTTTCAGAATTCTGTGCACATGGTTGCACTTTTCGACTAGATCCACATAAAAGTTCAATTTAAAAATAAATTAGACAGGCCCTACTATAAATCTATGTGTGAATCCACCTTTCACAGGAATACAATGGCTATTCTCTTGACTTAAACAAAATGCGCTTCTTTTATAAAAATCCCCTATCAAGTTGAGAAGTTATTCCAAAAGCCCCGTTTAGTTGGTTTTACTAGGTGATCCAAGTTTTCTTGACTTTTTAAAATCCTCTATATTTTTGTAACGGTTCAACATCCGCGGGAGCATTGTTAACTCGTTTTCTACATTCTAAGTGATACACCCTAATGTACTCAAATTCGCAATATACACCATATATTATAATGATTGACGGTCGATTGCAATCAAAAGTGTCATGCTTACATTTACCGCGTAGTACTTTCGACTGCTAAAAATTTGGCATCCATAAAACTATGTCAGCTTTGACTTTAATGGCCACAAGTGAAGGATGGATGGCGCTAATAAAAAATGGCAAAAAAATTTAATAAAAGATTCATTTTTTATAGTTCCGTAGATACTTTTTAAATTATTTTTTGTATGCTTTCCACACAACAATAATCTTAGATATTACTACTGATTACATACGCACAAATGTGTATACATGTCTATGAAATATTTGTTTCATCCCTCTACCGATGAATCGATCTGCAACACTGGATATTTGAAAAACTCTCCTCAACCATAACGAAATCGTTGCTCGTAAATTTGCTGACCTATAAATTATGTTTTTGCGACATTTGTACGTACTTTCTTACATACACGCTTTAATTTTATGACTTTATTTGTTTTAGTTACAAATTAACGGTATTGTAATAGGCGTGGCAGTTGGTTGAAGATTGAACAAATTTATATGAAAACATTAAACGCCCAACTTGTATGATATAGGATTTCTCATAACTTCTCTTGAACAATCAAACTTTTACTCGTATGCAGCTGAATTTATTACTTTTTAAGCTATGGTTAGGAAACTTTTGTATGAAGCTGATTTGCTTTGTATTTGCAACTGATTTATTACCTTTCCAGTAGTTTTTTAATAGTCTTTTTATATGTTGAATGTATACTAAGGTGGTTTAAAACGCGAATTTGTTTTGTTTGTAATTTTTTCAAAAATTGTAGTAAAAATGATTAAAACGTAGTAGATTATTTGAAAGTAGGAATATTTTTTTTTTAACACAAAATCAAATTTATTAATATTTAATTTGAGTAGATGGTGTTGCTCAGCATCATTTTGCATAGCCCTATAAGTTTTGCGGGAAAACCAAATTCAGACAAAGCGGCATATAGGCATCTCCTTTTCGTGCTGTCGAAGGCGGATTTAAAATTGACGAAAAGTGATGTGTGTCAATTCTGTGTTCGCCATTTTTTCCATGACTTGGTGCCTTGTGAAAATCGTTCGCACAATACAGTTGACAGGACCTAATATGCGATATTAAGAAGGCTGATCCCGCTATAGTTGGCGCAGTTTGCGTGATCTCCTTTTTGTGGAATGGGAAAACAACTTATTTTCTGAAAATAGTGCCACCCTGTTTGTTTTTCTCAACCCTCTCGTGAGTCTGTTTTCTCTTTTCATAAAATATGTTCCACTGAATAAGAAAAGGGGTTTTATTACCTACAAATAGTGCCGTTTTGAATGGTGCCGGGTAACTTATTTGAACAGTTAGCACTTAAGAGTGCAAAATGAGGGTAACATTTTTCGCAGCGAAGATAACACCCTCAGATTCCAATCGTCGGGCATGCACTCGTTCGACCATATTTTGCAAAGAAGCTGATGTATGTGTCTTACCAGCTCCTCACCACCGTATTTGAATAGCTCCTGTCGTTTTTTAATCTGGTTATTGCTATTCTGATTTCGTCATAATCGGATGGGGGAGGGGGGCATGATAGACATCACGAGTTGCGGGATTAGGTTATCATCTCTGTGCGGGACATCGCTGTCTTCATTTAGGAGAGCAGAAAAGTGCTCCCTCCATAATCTAAGTACTCTCTGTACATTGGTTAGAAGGTCGCCGTTTTCGTTCTTACTGTTTCTGTTTTTAAATTTTTTAAGTTTTTTCTTAAACAAGAAGTGTCTACAAGTTTCTACTATTGGATTTTGTAAGCTTTTTTTGGTTTTGTTTTCAAATAGTTTTGAGATTTAAGATTTGTTGAAATAAGTTTAAAATTGAAACCGAATAAATTTAATAAATTTTAAGGCTTCCAATTTAGTCTACACAAATTTTTTAAATTGCTGAACCTATAAATGGTATAAGATTGGGTTTGAGCTAAAATTTTTAACCGTGAATCTGCACAGAACCTAAGTGTACGGAACCTACATCGGCTTTACTTAACTTTGCCTCAAAAATTATAAAGTTACTCGACAAGCAAATTTATAATTGACAAATATTTTCATTTGAAAACTTCTCATGTTGAGTTGCACACCGTTTTTAATTTAAAAGATTTTAAAAAGGTGCCATCTTTGCAAAAACATCTTAATTGCATTTAAGAAAAGAAGTTTAAAATACAACGTTTTTTTCTATATACAAAACATTACTCAAATTAGTCGCAGCAGATATATAACCCTAGGTGCCTTTCTTATAAGTACAGCGCACGCTCGATAACGAGAACTGATTCAAACCAAGGCAGTTCACGTTAACAAAAGTGTTCACGTTTTGGAATGCCCAAAAAGACTAAGTAAATATATTTTTTCACATTTAAATTCACATTTTATTCTTGTTTTCGTTACATATTAATTGAAAATTAAGTCATACGATGGTTTTATTTAAAAAAATCAGTCATCTTTTTTTTTGTATCTTCTGTTTTTCTAGGTCCACAATACGTGTTGTTTACGCATTTTAAAATCACTTGCTTTTTAGCTTTAATGTTACAAATTGTTGATTTAGCAATATTATATTTCTTTGCTAAAATCGTCACAGATGAGTGTTTTCTTAAAAAGTCGAGCATTTCAGCCTTTGGTTTTAATGTCAAGCACACGGGTTTTTTAGAACCCCTTTTCACCAGAAAACATAAGACGAAATACTCTTTGCAAAACCAAAACCGCGACTGAAATATTTTACTCCTTACATGCGATTACGAATAAAATGCCTATTTTATAATTAGGGGATTCCCCAATTTCAGAATTACTTGAAATCAATGTAAACTACATTCAAATAATTGTAACGTTTATTGTTCATGTTATAGAGCTTTTTGGGTTTGTTCACGTTTTAAAGTAGTCAATGCACAAAAATGCCTGTTCACGTTTTGGGCTGTTCACGCTTTAGAGCGTTCACGTTATCGAGCGTGCGCTGTATTTCTATTGAGAATACCTCTCGGTTAAAATCCATGTTAGAATATCGTATTTTATTAAAAAAAGTGGAAATGGAAGTGGCAGAAAGGGTGGGAATGCGACCGAAACGTATGTTGGAATTGCTGTCACTCTTAATAGAAATAGTTACGCCAATTCCTCTGTTGTGTCATTTTCTAGCGGGAAGTTCATATATTTCTTCTCTAAATTTTAGTAAATACTTATAATAATAAACCCAATGGATTAATACCCTCCAAAGCCCGCCCAACCGACACGAGAGGCGCATGTTTTTGCCGAGTTGTTGATAGGCGGAGGATAGGACAGTTTTCTTTATAGTAATGTAGTAATAGTAAGTGACTCCACTATATCAAATCGTGATTTCTCTATGACTTGCGAGAGTTGGAAGATAGATAAGCTTTAATCGACTAGTATAAGGTGGAAGATTATACGCAGAGTCCCACTGAAAATTCCTTAAAGAGAAAAGTAAAAATTGCTTCTGTATTGACTCAAGCCTATCTGCATGATATAATGGATTCCAGACTATTGATCCGTATTCTAGTACTCGTCTAACTAATGTGGTAAAAAGGGCATTGGTTACATACGGATCACTAAATTCTTTAGACCATCGTTTCACCAATGATAAAACCTCTAGCCTTATTGACAGTAAGTCATAATATGAAGGTTGAAACTAAGTTTAGCATCCATCGTGACTTCCAAGTCAACAAAATAATTTACTGATACAAGACAAAAATTATTAATTACATAAGAGCTGCTGGCAAAGATCTCTGAGAGAGGCACATGAATTTACATTTAATGAGGTTCAGCTGCATTGAGTTCGCGTTGCATCAAGCAACCAAGCAGTTTAAATCCGCTTCAAGCAAGGGACGTTCTTCGATAAACGCATAGGACCTAAAAAGTTTATCATCATCAGCATACTTACGATCACTATTCTTACCGAAATTAGATATATTCTGCATATTTTATTAAAATTTGGATGTATATAATATAAATAATGCCCAAGGTCAAGGTAGTTAAAAATATTTCCCACGTATGTATAAGCATTTACGCATTAATTCAAAAATGCCAAAAATTTCGAAGCACTGCATAAATAAGTTATAGCTATAAATATCTACTAATTTTAAGATCATGTTCTAAAAAATTAATAATTTTAAACAAACGTATGTACCCAACAAAAAATTGCATAAGTGGTACTCGCAGAACTTTTAAAAATTTCATTAAGAAATAATGATCAGAACTTTTTGCTTCTCATTTCCACTCTTTCTTCAGGCTAGAGTATATAGAGTACTAATTTAACACACTTTTTGTAGTTTTTTGTTTATGGTCTATAAACTCTAATATGGGGTTGCTAAGTTTTATTTTATGTTTTGTAATAAAACATTATGTAAGCCTTTTATTGTATCGGCTATCAGTCTTAGACAGGATGTTGCTTATAAAAATTTTCAACTAGAGGTAATAAAATTTGTATGTTGAGATTCGAAAATGCTCCCGTTGATAAAGCATTAAATTTCCCCTTTCGAAAATATATAATTTTCAAACATAGAATTTTTAAAATCTTTTTCAAACAAGTGTATTAAATCTTAAAAATCATTCAACACAATGTAATTTTCAAACTGTTTGGACACTTCGTTTTTAAACGTTTTACTGATTAGAGTGTACTAATTGATGAGAAAGGTGGTACAAGCTTCAAGTTAATTGACTTTATAATTGGTAATTTCAGAACAAAACGTAAGTAACAAAAGAATTTTATAATTGGTGAATTTCAAAAACCATTACCCAAATCAGTCCTATATGATAAACTCTTCCAGATGCACTGGATGGATTTGCATCACAAAACGCTTAAATTTGAGTCAGTTACCAAACTATTGTAGATTCAAAGCTGAGACGTAAGTCACAACAGCAGACTTTTAAAAAACAAACTCGAAGAATCAGTTCTTAGTGTATAAAATCATTAAATGAATGTTAAAACTGGATAACAGGAAAAAATTATAAAATTTTATATCGAAGAGTTGGTGTATATATACATATATACTCGGGCGGGTCGATTTAAAAATCGCTCATTGCTCTGTGAAAATCGTATTCTAGGAATCAAAATAAGAAACTTTGCCGAAGGAACCATACCCCTAAAACGAATTCTGGTGTCCCCCAATTTGGGTCGAACTTTTGGGTAGGGGCAAATTTTGAAAAATCCCATTTTTGACCCATTTAGAGTGCTCCAATAGAGTCCAAATGTATGACCGACCCCCACTAACTGTGGAGGCCTGGCCCACCGATGCCAGTGGCACACCCTCTGGAACTCCCTGGGGGTTCACCATACAAACATTTCAAAAAATCGCCGGTTTTGCACTTTACATGAAAATATCAGCTAAATGGCTATGTTTTTTCTTTATTTTTATTTATTTATTTACAATAATATTTATTATTTATTTATAATAATATCTATTTTTTCTCTTAAGAAATTTATTTAGTCAGAATATATGTAAAAGGAAAAATTAATTTAAGTGAGTTATAGAAAAGAAACTAAAAAAAATTATTGTTTGAAGTCTTTTTTACTTTCAAGTCTGGGCAATTTCGCACGTTTCTCTAATGTCGTCGCCATAACAACCTCTACATTTTCCGGTATAACCCGTTTGGAAACGCTAGCTAGCAATTGAACATGTCGTTCCGTTTCTTGCATGTGTGATGGAATTTTTGGATCATTAAACGGTGGATAATCTTGATTTAAATATTCCTTCAATGTATCGTACGGAATGCTTCGCGTGAATTGTGGTTCAAATACGATATTTATATCATTCAAATTGATCATTTCCGTATAACTTGTGCAACTAAAGTTTATATCTGGTTTTTTATAAACTCTAAGTTCCATTGGCTCGTCAACATCGGTTCGATAGCGTAGAATTTTCTTCATGGCACAGTCGCGCATTTCTTTGCTATCATCAAACAACATTGATAACAAGATAATTTCCGAATGCGCATAATATGAATTATCTTTAATTACTTGATTGACAATTTTGCGTAAACGAGGTTCTAGAAATCGTGACCAACCAATGAACTTGAAAAATAATGCCCTGCCGTACACGACAGAGCTGTAATACTTGATATTGAAGTACATTGGCACATAACATTTAATTATAAATTCAACCAGAATTCTTAAATTTGCATCTGGATTTTCCGTTGTCACATATAATCGCAATAATCTTGGTGAGCCACCGAGAATGTACAATTTTCCCTGGTTTGATGTTAGCCAGATCCACCGGAACCACGCCGCTAGAAATTGCATGGGCCATGTCGTATAAGTACTTCGAATCGATGGAAAATTCAATTTTTTCTGTATCAGGGGGCATATTCTGCAACTCAATTTTCTGGAAGCCGTCCACCACCTGAAAATATATAATAATAAAATAATTAAAAATGGTTGACAATTATAATAAATGAGTGATAGCAATAACTTACCGGAAGAGTTTCACAAGTTTCGATTTGACGGCTCAGTTTTCCGGTTGCCGATCTTGATCCAGTGTTGGTTGATTTATCCAAAGCTTCAAACAAATGCCGAAACGGAAGTTCGTTGAAGTGTAGAAGGCAAACGAACCAATGCAATGGTCTTTTTAACAGCAATTCGAATCGTCGTATAATTCCACCGTGTGGGCCAGTGTTTGTTGGCTCAACGTCAGTGCTTATTCCAATTAATGTATCCAGTGATATATTTTTATCGTTGAAAAAACCATTTAATTTTGTTGTTTTGTATTCAGCGGTTTCATGTGCCAGTCTTACGTAACCAATCAATTCAGAATTGGGTTCTCTCAAAATAACAATATGAGGTTTTTTTACCATCCTAGTATGATACTTCTCATCAATTTTATCTATCGTTAAAGTATCATCTTTTCTGCCATCGAATGAAAACGCTAACAAATTGGTATCATCTAACCGTTTGCGAAGCACTTCTTGTCTGCATTTCTCTTTTTCTCTGCGAACTTTCGATTTATCCATGATGAGAGGTTTCCCATGCTTATCTTTAATTTTAAAATCTTGCAAAAGAGCGGTTCCCAATGCTGATGCTACTCTGTCAGGCACACCAAATCTGTCACATACCAAGGCAAAGTTAAAACAATCGTGTCTCTCCGTGTATTGTGAACTTGTGCTTCTATCCATATCTTCTTGGACCGGTGGCGGTGTGTATGTTGAATCGGGATCTTGGTATGTTGGCATTGATGACATAGACGTTGCTCCTTGCTCTTCAGTTTCCATCATAAATGCATCCATTGTTAGTCTTCTCTGATTATGTTGATCGTGCATGAACTCTTTGAGGCGTTCGGGAACCCAGCCGCATGCAAATGGAGCTGCCTTCAAATGGCATTTACATGTTCCAATGTAAAAAATTGTTTCCAGAGATTTTACATACTCTGTAAATTGTTGGGCGTTGTTTCTTTTCTTGATTTGCTCTTGATACTTGTCAAGCAATTTATTCAATTTATTAAATACACTTTTTTTCAGCATTATTTCCATACCAAGTTTTTCCCAAATTCCAATCAACTTATCTTGTACTTGAATAGTGAATGATTTATGGGAAAACTTTTTTTGTTCTGTTTTAGCACGTTCGCTTAAGTAAAAATAATATTTCAAGATATCCAGATGGGTTGGTAAATTAAGATCAGTTAAATCAGTAGACACACCAAAAACAGTAACATCATGCTTGGGTATATGACTCATTGGGTTTTCGATAGTTGTTGATGTAGTTGCTTCATCTTGCGGTGTAGAGGATGGTGGATTCATTGTAAACTTTTTGATTTGGAATGGTCACTTCACTTATTATATTTTTTTGAAATATTTTGTTATCTGAAATTAGCACTTCACACTTTGAGTTCTTCACAACGACTTAATGCATTCACAAAAACTGTTGCGTTATATATGGTCTACGAGACGAGGTAATAAGAATGAAATGGTAATTTCAATTCTACCTGCCGTGTCTTGTGATGGCTTAAAAAAAACAACACAAGCAATTTTGCGATCTGCAATTGTGTCACAGTGATACCTTCATTTTTTAAAACGGTTGAATAAAAAACCCACACAACTATGTTTACGACATGCAAATGCATCACAGTGATGCCTTGGTTTTAAAAGGGTTGTAAAAACGCTAATTTCTAATATTTTTTTTAAATTTCTTTTCTATTACAAAGTTAAATTCATTTTTTCACTTACATATGTTCTGACTAAATAAATTTCTAAAGAGAAAAATAAACTCCAAAAATAAAAAACATAGGCATTTCGCTGATTTTTTCATGTAAAGTGCAAAACCGGCGATTTTTTGAAATGTTTGTATGGTGAACCCCCAGGGGGTTCCAGGGGGTGTGCCACTGGCATCGGTGGGTCGGGCCTCCAAAGTTAGTGGGGGTCGGTCATACATTTGGGCTCGATTGGAGCACTCTAAATGGGTCAAAGTGGGATTTTTCAAAAATTGCCCCTACCCAAAAGTTCGACCCAAATTGGGGGACACCGGAATTCGTTTTAGAGGTATGGTTCCTTCGGCAAAGTTTCTTATTTTGATCCCTAGAATATGATTTTCACAGAGCAATTTTTTTGCCTCCCCACAAATCGACCCGGCCTAATATATACATATATATATATTATGTTATCTAAAAAATGGCTCCGACGAACCAAACAAGGTTTGTAAATAAGAATGCGGCTACAAAAAACTAGGCTGCCGCCTCGTATAAAATAGAAAAATGAGTAAATAAATAGCATAATCAAACTTCTTTTATCCAAGCATCTCATTAAAAGTATTTCCACAGTTTAAGTTTCAAGAAAAAAATTAGTTTACAATGATATCTTTTCGGACACCAAAAACTTCTATTTACATTCGGTTTTACTACATTCGTCTGTATTAATAATAACTTGGCGCAATATACCTTCAAAGAGGTTTTGGACCAACTTTCCTTCCAACATGCGTCGTACTACTCCCTGTTTTTTCCTACAATTAGCCGGGACGGGATATACTTTATGGTGATTCGAAGCATAAGCGAGGCAGACGCATTTCCGCTGAAAAGCTTCTCATGCCAGGAAAAACACTTGAAGTGTTTGTCAAACCAACCACTGAAGAGAGCGAGCCTAAGCCTTATATAAGATTGAAGTTTTTTTGGTGGCAATATTTGAACACATATGTGTGTATATTAAGGTGGCCCTCAAAATGAAATGAACTATTATATTCGATCTCAACGGCTCAAATGACAAAACCCGCTCGAAGGTGAAACATATAGCAGCGATCACAAAAATAGCAAAGACAATTTTTATCAAAAATCATGAGATAAAATCTTTATTTATTTTCGATAATATAAGAAAACTTTGAATGAATTTTGTAATTGCAACTATGCAAACCAATCAACTCAAACTTTTTATTTATGTAGAAATTCCTGCATTTTTTTGAGTATGTAGTTTTGTAGGCCAATCAATTTTAATCTAACACAGTACAAGTTAAAGGTCTTGCAAAATGCAATGATTTTTTTTAAAACGTTTTACTGGCTGCTTCAGATTTTTTTCATATAAAAGATATAGACGAAGAGCCCTTTGTATGGAAGAGAATATAAAACATCATTCGGAAGAAAGTTGCCAAAAATCAATTCGAACTCTGAGAGTCCTATAACTTATATTTTGTTAGACTAAATTGATTGGGCTACAAAATTGAAGTTTCCGTAAAATTTTCTCGAATTTTTGAATGTTCCGGAACCCGTTGTTGAAATTTTTTCGCCTAATATAAGTTAAAAAATTCTTAAGCTAGCGACGAATGATATAATGAAATGATAAAAATGCCACGGATATTTTCATGGTCCTTGCTGTAAAAACCAAAGCTCCGACTACCCTACGACAGTAAAGTGGCAAGCACGGTTAGTAAAACATAAACTTAAGCAAAAGTTCCAACTTACCGTTTCTTTCAAACAGTTTTTATACTCAGCGTGCTTTGCACACAGAGTATATTAACTTTGACTGGATGACGGTTGGTTGTACAGGTATAAAGGAATCGAGATAGATATAGACTTCCATATCTCAAAATCATCGGTATCGAAAAAAAATTTGATTGACCATGTCCCTCCGTCCGTCTGTCCCTCTGTCCGTTCACACGATAACTTGAGTAAATTTTGAGGTATCTTGATGAAATTTGGTATGCAGGTTCCTGGGCACTAATCTCAGATCGCTGTTTAAAATGAACGATATCGGACTATAACCACACCCACTTTTTCGATATCGAAAATTTCGAAAACCCGAAAAAGTGCGATAATTCATTACCAAAGACGGATAAAGCGATGAAACTTGGTAGGTGGGTTGACCATATGACGCAGAATAGAAAATTAGTAAATTTTGGACAATGGGCGTGGCACCGCCCACTTTTAAAAGAAATTAATTTAAAATTTTTCCAACCTGTCATTTGGCAGTCGTTGAAGGTATCATGATGAAATTTGGCAGTAACGTTACTCTTATTACTATATGTATGCTAAATAAAACTGAGCAAAATCGGATGAAGAACACGCCCACTTAAAAAAAAAATTGTTTAAAGTCAAATTTTAACAAATATTGAACATCTTTACAGTATATAAAAAGATTATGTCAACATTCAACTCCAGTAATGATATGGTGCAACAAAATATAAAAATAAAAGAAAACTTCAAAGTGGGCGTGCCTGCGCCCTTTTTCATTTAATTTTTCTAGGATACTTTTAATGCCATAAGTCAAACAAAAATTTAACAATCCTTGTGAAATTTGGTAGCGGCTTAGATTCTAGGACGATAACTGTTTTCTGTAAAAAAGGGCGAAATCGGTTGAAGTCACGACCAGTAATACACAGTCGACCGTCTGTCCTTCTACTCGGCCGTTAATAAGATAACTTGAGCAAAAATCGATATATCTTTACTCACTTTATCTTGGTATAAAAAACGGCCGAAATCCGACTATGACCACGCCTACTTTATCGATTTCGAAAATTATGAAAAATGAAAAAATGCCATAATTCTATATCAAATACGAAAAAAGGGATGCAACATGGTAATTGGATTGGTTTATTGACGCAAAATATAGCTTTAGAAAAAGCTTTGTAAAATGGGTGTGACACCTAGCGATACCCGACAGATGATGTTCTGGGTCACACTGGTCCACATTTTGAAGGTATGCTTTCCAAAGAGTGAATTTTCACTTCAATTTTATACGTAAAAAAATCGTATATTTGATTAGTCAGAACTACCCTAATGAGCTTGCACATGAATGCAGTTGCAGAATAACATGTGTTTTTGAACAAAATAAATGACTACTCAACTGTTTATATTGTACTGATATGTTTTGAATTTGTTTCTTTGTTTTATTCCCACAATGACCGAGACACAACGAAGTTTTTCATATAGATGCGTTCAACGCAATCTTATGCATTCCAGTAACATCGCCACAACAACGCAAGATTTGCGTTTTTAAATATGAAGGAACTTCAGACTTGGCAATTAAAGTTTATTTCGCCTTGCCCATTCACGTACATAATTTTGCGAATCACTGCTATAAGCATTCTCACTATATAAGAAATATACTAACATATTTTGTGTCCTATTCCTTGATCAATTGCAGTTTTTAACGGTAAAAGTACTAACAAGTGGGACAAATGATTTCACTTACAAAGCGCGAAAGCACCCTTAGCCAAAGCAAATGTCAAGTTGACTACTTTTTCATGTCAGATGGCGCCAGTGTCACTCAATCTACCGTTCTCCATAAAAATACGTGCAATCTACTCATAATGCATAAGATTGAGTTAAACGCAGCTATATGAATAACTGCTTATGTCACGGGGATTTAAGTGTACAATAGAGAGCAGAGTAATAGTTTCCTAAACAAGTGTTTTTTGCGATATTTCTAGTTATGACTAACGAAACTTTGGAAAAGCTTTGTTCAAAAAAGGGGCGGAGTCATATTATTTTTTTTTTTATCATTGATTTAAAGTAAAATTTCTCCTTTTATTTTCGTGTATAGTCCATTTAAAAGCCTCTTACACAAGTTTACAAATTCAGGTCAACTTTTGGATCTCAGCAGATAAGAACAATTCTTAACTATATTTGATACTAGCCTTTACCCGCGGCCCCGTCCGCAAGGAGAAATTTAAATATATGGGCTATTCGCGTTAGCCTGCTTATCAAGTTATCTGTTTAAAATTTTGTTTTCTGTCTAATGCATTTTATTTTTGTAATTGAGTAAAAAAAAGAACTAAATGAGGTGATAACCTGATAGGATCCCAAATGATCCCGAAATTATCCAGAAAAAGCTACGCGTTATCGCGGACGGATCCCGAAAACCATCCAGAAATGCCCCGAAATGGTCTCCAAAAGTTCCCGGAATAGTCCCAAAAAAAACCAGAAATGACAACGACACGATTCTAGACGTATCCAGAGAACCACACAGAAATGATCCCTGAAGGTGTTCCAAAATGATCCCGAAAAGGTTCCGAAATGACCATGACTGGCTCCCGGGCGGATCTCAAAAACCATCCAGAAAATATCCAAGAAGGGTCCCTAAATTATCCCGACATACTCCAGAAAAAGTTCAGAAATGGCTCCGAGGGGATCCACGACGGATCGCGAAAACCATACAGAAATGAACCCGAAAGGGTCCCAAAATGATCCCGAAATAGTTCGGAAATGACCAAATGGGATCCCGCACAGATCCGAAATGATCCCGGAATGGTCCAAAAACTATCCCGGAAAAGTAACAAAAAATCCCGAAATGGCTCTTACGGCATCCCGGATCCAGAAATGATCTCGGAAGTGTCCCCAAATGATCCCAAAATGGTCCCGAAATGACCCTGATGGATCCAGCAAACCATCAAGAAATTATGCCGGAGGGGTCCCCAAATGATCCCGAAATAATACAGAAAAAGTCACGAAACGACCCCTAGAGGATCACCAAATGATCCCGTATTAGCCCCGAAAAGGTCCCGAAATAACCCTGACGGCATCCCGGAAAAATCCCGAAAACCATCCAGAAATAATGCCGGAAGGGATCCCAAATGATTCCGACAAAGTCCGCATTGATTCATACGGGATCCCGAACGAATACCGAAAATCATCCAGAAGTGATGCCGGAAAGGTCCTCAAATGATCACCTAATAGTCCCGAAATTGCCCTTAAGGGGCCCTCGACGGATCCCGTAAACCATCCAGAAACGATCCCGATATAGTCTCGAAAAAGTCCCGAAATGACCCTGACGGGATCTCGAACGCATCCCTAAATGACCCTGACGGGATCCCGGACAGATCCCGAAATCCATCCAGAAATGATCTTGGGAGGGACCCCAAATGATCCCGAAAAAGTTCCGCAAGGAAATCCATCCAGAAGTGATGCCGGAAAGGTCCTCAAATGATCACCTATTAGTCCCAAAATGACCCTGACGGCATCCCGGACAGATCCCGAAATCCATCCAGAAATGATCTTGTTAGGGTCCCAAAATGATCCCGAAATAGTCTCGGAAAAGTCCAGAAATTACCCTGACGTGATCCCGGACGAATCCTGAAAACCAATCGTAAATGATGCCGAAAAAGTCCCGAAATGACCCTGATGGGACCCCGAAAGGATCCCGAAAACTATCCAGAAATGATGCCGGAAAAGTCCTCAAATGATCTCCTAATAGTTCCGAAAAGGCCCTGACGGGATCCCGAACGGATCCCGACAACTATCTAGAAATGATGCCGAAAGGGCCCGCAAATGATCCCGTATTAGTCGAAAAAAAGTCCCGAAATGACCCCGACGGGATGACGGACGAATCCCAAATACCATCCAAAATGATGCCGGAAGGGACGCCAAATGATCCCGAAAAAGTCCCGAAATTACCCTGACGGGATCCCGAACGGATCCCGACAACTATCCAGAAATGATGCTGAAAGGGCCCGCAAATGATCCCGTATTAGTCGAGAAAAAGTCCCGAAATGACCCCGACGGGATCCCGGACGAATCCCTAAAACCATCCAGAAATGATGCGGTAGGTATCACAAATGATCCCGAAGTAGTCCTGAAATGACCCCGTCGGCATCCCGGACGGATCCCGAAAATTATCCAGAAATGATGCCGGAAAGGTCCCCTAATAGTCCCGAAATTACCCTGATGGGATCCCGGCCGGATCCCGAAAACCATCCAGAAATGATGCCGAAAGGGTTCCCAAATGATCCCGTATTAGTCGCGAAAAAGTCCCGAAATGACCCCGACGGGATCCCGAAAACCATCCAGAAATGATGCCGGAAGAGCCCCCAAATGATCCCGAAAAGGTTCCCAAATGACTCTGACGAGATCCCGGACGGATACCGAAAACCATACAGAAATGATGCCGGTAGGTACCCCAAATGATCCCGAAATAGTCCCGAAATGACCCCTTCCGGATCCCGGACGGATCCAGAAAACCATCCAGAAATGATTTCGGCAGAGCCCCCAAATGATCTCGAAAAAGTCCCCAAATGACCCCGACATACTCCAGAAAAAGTTCCGAAATAGCTCCGAGGGTATCCACGACGGATCGCGAAAACCATACAGAAATTATTCCGGAAGGATCCCAAAATGATCCCGAAATAGTGCGGAATTGACCCAGATGGGATCCCGCACAGATCCAGAAATGATCCCGGAAGGGTCCAAAAACTAACCCGGAAAAGTTACAAAAAATCCCGAAATGGCTCCTACGGCATCCCGGACGGATCCAGAAATCATCTCGGAAGGGTCCCCAAATGATCCCAAAATGGTCCCGAAATGACCCTGATGGATCCGGCAAACCATCATGAAATTATGCCGCAAGGGTCCCCAAATGATCCCGAAATAAAACAGAAAAAGTCACGAAACGACCCATAGAGGATCCCCAAATGATCCCGTATTAGCCCCGAAAAGGTCCAGAAATAACCCCGACATGATCCCGGACAAATCCCAAAAACCATCCAGAAATGATGCCGGAAGGGATCCCAAATGATTCCGAAAAAGTCCCGCAATGATTCCGACGGGATCCCGAACGGATACCGAAAATCATCCAGAAGTGATGCCGGAAAGGTCTTCAAATGATCACCTAATAGTCCCGAAATGACCCTTAAGGGATCCTGGACGGATCCCTTAAACCATCCAGAAATGATCCCGATATAGTCCCGAAGAATTCCCGAAAGGACCCTGACGGGATCTCGAACGCATCCCTAAATGACCCTGACGGGATCCCGCACAGATCCCGAAATCTATCCAGAAATAATCTCGGGAGGGACCCCAAATGATCCCGAAAAAGTCTCGGAAAAGTACAGAAATTACCCTGACGGGTTCCCGGATGAATCCTGAAAGCCATCCTTAAATGATCCCGAAAAAGTCCCGAAATGACCCTGACGGGACCCCGAAAGGATCCCGAAAACTATCCAGAAATGATGTCGGAAAGGTCCTCAAATGATCTCCTAATAGTTCCGAAAAGACACTGACGGGATCCCGAACGGATCCCGACAACTATCTAGAAATGATGCCGAAAGGGCCCGCAAATGATCCCGTATTAGTCGAGAAAAAGTTCCGAAATGACCCCGACGGGATGCCGGATGAATCCCAAAACCCTTCCAGAAATGATGCAGGAAGGGACCCCAAATGATCCCGAAAAAGTCCCGCAATTATTCCGACGGGATCCTGAACGGATACCGAAAACCATGCAGAAGTGATGCCGGAAAGGTCCTCAAATGATCACCTAATAGTCCCAAAATGACCCTGACGGCATCCTGGACAGATCCCGAAATCCATCCAGAAATGATCTTGGGAAGGTCCCAAAATGATCCCGAAATAGTCCCGAAATGACCGTGACGGGACCCCGAAAGGATCCCGAAAACTATCCAGAAATGATGTCGGAAAGGTCCTCAAATGATCTCTTAATAGCTCCGAAAAGACACTGACGGGATCCCGAACGGATTCCGACAACTATCTAGAAATGATGCCGAAAGGGCCCGCAAATGATCCCGTATTAGTCGAGAAAAAGTCCCGAAATGACACTGACGGGATGCCGAATGAATCCCAAAAACCATCCAGAAATGATGCCGGAAGGGACCCCAAATGATCCCGAAAAAGTCCCGCAATTATTCCGACGGGATCCTGAACGGATACCGAAAACCATCCAGAAGTGATGCCGGAAAGGTCCTTAAATGATCACCTAATAGTCCCAAAATGACCCTGTCGGCATCCCGGACTGATCCCGAAATCCATCCATAAATGATCTTGGGAAGGTCCCAAAATGATCCCGAAATAGTCTCGGAAAAGTCCAGAAATTACCCTGACGGGTTCCCGGACGAATCCTGAAAGCCATCTTTAAATGATCCCGAAATGACCCTGACGGGACCCCGAAAGGATCCCGAAAACAATGCAGAAATGATGTCGGAAAGGCCCTCAAATGATCTCCTAATAGTTCCGAAAAGACACTGACGGGATCCCGAACGGATCCCGACAACTATCTAGAAATGATGCCGAAAGGGCTCGCAAATGATCCCGTATTAGTCGAGAAAAAGTCCCGAAATGACCCCGACGGGATGCCGGATGAATCCCAAAAACCATCCAGAAATGATGCCGGAAGGGACCCCAAATGATCCCGAAAAAGTTCCGCAATTATTCCGACGGGATCCTGAACGGATACCGAAAACCATGCAGAAGTGATGCCGGAAAGGTCCTCAAATGATCACCTAATAGTCCCAAAATGACCCTGACGGCATCCCGGACAGATCCCGAAATCCATCCAGAAATGATTTTGGGAAAGTCCCAAAATGATCCCGAAATGACCGTGACGGGATCCCGAAAGGATTCCGAAAACTATTCAGAAATGATGCCGGAAAGTTCCTCAAATGATCCCCTAATAGTCCCGAAATGACCGTGACGGGATCCCGAACGGATCCCGACAACTATCCAGAAATGATGCAGAAAGGGTCCGCAAATGATCCCGTATTAGTCGAGAAAAAGTCCCGAAATGACGTCGACGGGATCCCGGGCGACTCCCAAAAACCATCCAGAAATGATGCCGGTAGGTATCCCAAATGATCCCGAAATAGTCCCGAAATGACCTCGTCGGCATCCCGGACGGATTCTGAAAATTATCCAGAAATGATGCCGGAAAGGTCCCCAAATGATCCCCTAATAGTCCCGATATTATTCTGATGGGATCCCGGACGGATCCCGAAAACCATGCCGAAAGGGTTCCCAAATGATCCCGTATTAGTCGCGAAAAAGTCCCGAAATGACCCCGACGGGATCCCGGACGGATCCCGAAAACAATCCAGAAATGATGCCGAAGGGGTTCCCAAATGATCCCGTATTAGTCGCGAAAAAGTCCCGAAATGACCCAGACGGGATCCCGGGCGGATCCCGAAAACCATCCAGAAATGATGCCGGAAGAGCCCCCAAATGATCCCGAAAAAGTCCCCAAATGACTCCGACGAGATCCCGGACGGATCCCGAAAACCATCCAGAAATGATGCCGGGAGAGGCCCCAAATGATCCCGAAAAATTCCCCAAATTACCCCGACGAGATCCCGGACGGATCCCGAAAACCATGCCGAAAGGGTTCCCAAATGATCCCGTATTAGTCGCGAAAAAGTCCCGAAATGACCCCAACGGGATCCCGGACGGATCCCGAAAACCATCCAGAAATGATGCCGGAATAGCCCCCAAATGATCCCGAAAAAGTCCCCAAATGACTCCGACGAGATCCCGGACGGATCCCGAAAACCATCCAGAAATGATGCCGGGAGAGGCCCCAAATGATCCCGAAAAATTCCCCAAATTACCCCGACGAGATCCCGGACGGATCCCGAAAACCATCCAGAAATGATGCCGAAAGGGTCCCCAACTGATCCCGTATTAGTCACGAAAAAGTCCCAAAATGACCCCGACGGGATGCCGGACGAATCCCGAAGACCATCGAGAAATGATGCCTAAAGGGACCCAAAATAACCCCGAAAAAGTCCCGTAATGATCCCGGCAACCATCAAGAATTTATCTCTCGAAGGTACGCAAATGATCCCGAAAGTACCCCGACGGGATCCCGGACGGATCCCGAAAACCCTCCAGAAATGATGCCGGAAGGGTCCCAAATGATCGCGAAATAATCCCGAAATGATTACGGAATAGTCCAGAAAATGTCCCATAATAACCCCGACGGGATCCCGGATGGATCCCGAAAACTATACAGAAATGATCCCGCAAGGGTCCCAAAATGATCCCGAAATAGTCCCGAAAAAGTCCCGTAATTACCCCGGCGGGATCCCGGACCGATCCCGAAAACCATCCAGAAATGATCCCGGAAGGGTCTCCATATGAGGTGAAGCTAATTATAAAACCATGTTAATAAGGCAGCAGGCGCAGGAGCGAATGAAAAGTTACATAGAAACGTACAGGTAAAGTTAATAAAAGCTTGCTAATAAAAACAATTGAAGGAGGGCGGATGGCGGGGGTAAAAGGAGAGGACCACTGATCGTTCCTCCAAAATTGTCTAGATCTCGATCTGTATGTGCCAGATACAAAAAACTATTGACCGGGGACTATTGGCGGGGGCCACGCCCCTTTTCAAAAATATATAGCTAGTAGATCCTCCTAGACTATTGGCTATATGTGTGCAAAATTTCATCCAAATCGGTCCAGCCGTTCTTGCGTGATTGAGTCACAAAGACAAACGTCTCGACAAACATCCAAACATCCAAACATCCAAACATCTAAACATCCAAACATCCAAACTTTGCCATTTATAATATACTAGCCTTTACCCGCGGCCCCGTTCGCAAGGAGAAAATTAAATATATGGGATATTCACGTTAGCCTGCTTGTCAAGTTATCTGTTTAAAAAGATGTTTCTGTCTAATTCATTTTATTTTTGTAATTGAGTAAAAAAAGAACTAAATGAGCTGATAACCTGATAGGATCCTCAAATGATCCCGAAATTATCTAGAAAAATCCACGAAATGACCCCGACGCTATCGCGGACAGATCCCGAAAACCATCTAGAAATGCCACGGAAGGGTCTCCAAAAGTTTCCGGAATAGTCCCAAAAAACCCGAAATGAAAACGAAACGATTCTAGACTTATCCAGAGAACCACAAAGAAATGATGCCTGAAGGGTACAAAAATGATCCCGAAATAGTCCCAAAAAAGTTCCGAAATGACTCTGACGGGCTCCCGGACGGTTCTCAAAAACCATCCAGAAAATATCCAGGAAGGGTCCTTAGGGGATCCACGACGGATCGCGAAAACCATACAGAAATGATTCCGGAAGGGTCCCAAAATGATCCCGTATTAGTCCCGAAAAAGTCCTGAAATGACCCCGACGGGATCCCAGACGGGTTCCGAAAACTATCCAGAAATGATGCCGGAAGGTACCCCAAATGATCCCGAAATAGTCCCGGAATGACCCCGACGGGATCCCGGACGGATCCCGAAAAGCATCCAGATATGATGCCGAAAGCGTCCCCAAATGATACCGTATTAGTCGAGAAAAAGTCCCGAAATAACCCCGACGGGTTCCTGGACGGATCCCGAAAAGCATCCAGATATGATGAAGAAAGGGTCCCCAAATGATCCTGTATAAGTCGAGAAAAAGTCCCGAAATGACCAAGACGGGATCCCGGACGGATCCAGAAAACCATCTAGAAATGAAGCCGGAAGGTACCCCAAATGATACCGAAATAGTCCCGAAATGACCCTGACGGGATCCCGGACGGATCCCGAAAACCATCTAGAAATGAAGCCGGAAGGTAGCCCAAATGATCCCGAAATAGTACCGAAATGACCTTACGGGATCCCGGACGGATTCCGAAAACCATCTAGAAATGAAGCCGGAAGGTTGCCCAAATGATCCCGAAATAGTACCGAAATGACCCTGACGGGATCCCGGACTGATCCCGAAAACCATCTAGAAATGAAGCCGGAAGGTAGCCCAAATGATCCCGAAATAGTCCCGAAATTACCCTGATTGGATCCCGGACGGATCCCGAAAACCATCTAGCAATGATGCCGGAAGGTACCTCAAATGAACCCGTATTAGTCGAGAAAAAGTCCCAAAATGACCCTGAAGGGATCCCGAACGGATCCCGAAAACCATACAGAAATGATTCCGATAAGGTCCCCAACTGCTGAATGTTATGTTTAATAATGGGATAAGAGGAAAATCCTTGGAATGGTTCAGAAGCTATTTGAGTAATAGAAAACAGAAGACGATAATTGGAAGTGCAGTTTCACCGGTTGCTGATGTACATATTGGGCTACCGCAAGGTTCAGTATTGGCACCGCTATTGTTTACAATATATATTAACGATATTAAAGAATGCTTGAAATATTGCAATATTCGACTATTTGCGGATGATGCATTGATAACCATTAGTGAAAGAAGTGAGGGCTTTGCGGTATCGAAAATGCAAGAAGACTTAGACTCCCTTTACAAATGGCTATGCCATAGAAAGTTGAAAGTGAACGTGGATAAAACCAAAAGTATGATATTTTGCAAAAATCAAAGCATTATGGGTGCCAATACCCTTAGCAATATTACTCTGAAGATAAGAAATGTTGAAATTCAGCAAGTAGACAAGATCAAATACCTAGGAGTCTGGATCGACAAAAACCTTAGATTTGGAGAACACATAAATTATTTAGAAAACAAAATTGCAAAAAAAATTGGTTTTATGTACAGAACTTGTAAATATATTAGTCAACGACACAAATTATTAGTGTATCGATCAATTATTGAACCGCACTTTATCTATTGTCCAACAATCCTGCTATTAGCAAATGACACACAAATAAAAAAACTGCAGATACAACAAAACAAGGCAATGCGATTAATTTTAAAATGTTCGCTTAGAACACCAAAAACTACAATGCTAAATATGTTAAACTGGCTCAGTGTAAAACAGTCGATATATTATTTCACATTGAAATTTATACATCATATGAAATTAGGAATAACACCGAATTATCTGAACGGGAGAATACATTTTAATCATGAAATACATAACTATGGAACTAGAAGCAGCGGAAATATAAGACTGCCTAGAGTAAGAACGGAGTTCGCGAAGAAGACTTTAGAATATATAGGTTATAAAAAGTACAATGAATTACCAAATGCGATAAAAGACTGTGAAAATATTAATAAGTTTAAAGCAAAATTATTTTTATACTGTAAGTCATTAAGCATTTAATGTATACAATTTATTTATATATATATATATATATATTTTTTTTTTTACCTTGAACTAGGTCTTAAAGACCGTAAATAAATAAATAAATAAATTATAAATGATCCCGTATTAGTCGAGAAAAAGTCCCGAAATCACCCCGACGGGATCCCGGACGGATCCCGAAAACCATCTAGCAATGATGCCGGAAGCTACCCCAAATGATCCCGTATTGGTCGAGAAAAAGTCCAGAAATTACCCCGACGGGATCCCTGATGGATCCCGAAAACCATCTAGAAATGATGCCGGAAGGTACCTCAAATGAACCCGTATTAGTCGAGAAAAAGTCCCAAAATGACCCTGAAGGGATCCCGAACGGATCCCGAAAACCATACAGAAATGATGCCGAAAAGGTCCCCAAATGATCCCGTATTAGTCGAGAAAAAGTCCCGAAATGACCCCGACGGGATCCCGGACGGATCCCGAAAACCATCGAGAAATGATGCCGAAAGGGTCCCTAAATGATAACGTATTAGTCGAGAAAGGGCCCCGAAATGACCCTGACGGGATCCGGACGGAACCCGAAAACCATCCAGAAATGATCCCGTATTAGTCGAGAAAGGGCCCCGAAATGACCCTGACGGGATCCGGACGGAACCCAAAAACCATCCAGAAATGATGCCGAAAGGGTCCTCAAATGATCCCGTATCAGTCGAGAAAAAGTCCAGAAATGACCCCGACGGGACCCGGACGGATCCCGAAAACAATCCAGAAATGGTGCCGAAAGGGTCCCCAAATGATCCGTCTTAGTCGAGAAAAAGTTCCGAAATGACCCCGACGGGATCCCGAAAACCGTCCAGAAATGATGCCGGAAGGGTCCTCAAATGATCGCGAAATAGTCCCGAAATGATCCCGGAATAGTCCCGAAAATGTCCCAAAATAATCCCGACGGAATCCCGAACGGATCCCGAAAACTATACACAAATGATCCCGGAAGGGTCCCAAAATAATCCCGGAATAGTCCAGAAATGACCCCGGCGGGATTGAGGACGGATCCCGAAAACCATCCAGAAATGATCCCGGAAGGGTCTCGATATGACCCAAACGGGATTACAAATAGGGTGAAGATAATTATAAAACCATGTTAATAAGGCAACAGGCGCGTTGGAGCGAATGAAGAGTTACAAAGAAACATACAGGTAAAGCTGATAAAAGCGTGCTAATAAAAACAATTGAAGGAGGCCGGATGGCGGGACGAGGAGAGTACCACTGATCGTTTTTCCAAAATTGTTTACAACTCGATCTGTATGAGCCAGATACCAAAAATTATTGATTTTAGGACAAAATTTACATTGAGTTATAACAATTTTTAGATTTTACGCGCGAAAGGGGGGGGGGGGGGGGGGGGGGGTTGTATCACTGCTCACTTTGTAAGCCCTCGACTTATTTCACCCATTGAGTTTGTAATATTGGTGAAGGTCAGTATACGTAAGGGGTCGTGGAACCCCATATCCCCTTTCCATGTTCGAAAAAAATTTCGCCAGTAGCCTATTCTCTGTCCGAAAATCCGTGAAGCCGTTCTGGCGTGATTCAGTCGCAAAGACAAAAAAATATAATAATTAAATTATAGCTATTCCTAGGGGGCGGAGACCACGCCCCTTTTGAAAAATATATAGCTAGTAGATCCTTCTAGACTATTGGCTATATGCATGCCAAATTTCATCCAAATCGGTCCAGCCGTTCTTGCGTGATTGAGTCACAAAGACAAACATCCAAACATCCAAACATCTAAACATCCAAACTTTCCCATTTATAATATAACTAGCCTTTACCCGCGGCCCCGTCCGCAAGGAAAATTTTAAATATATGGGCTATTCGCGTTAGCCTGCTTATTATCTGTTTAAAATTTTGTTTTCTGTCTAATGCATTTTATTTTTGTAATTGAGTAAAAAAAAGAACTAAATGAGCTGATAACCTGATAGGATCCCAAATGATCCCGAAATTATCCAGAAAAATCTACGAAATGACGCCAACGCTATCACGGACGGATCCCGAAAACCATCCAGAAATGCCCCGAAAGGGTCTCCAAAAGTTCCCCGAATAGTCCCAAAAAACCCGAAATGAGAGCGACACGATTCTAGACGTATCCAGAGAACCACACAGAAATGATCCCTGAAGGTGTTCCAAAATGATCCCGAAAAGGTTCCGAAATGACCCTGACGGGCTCCCGGGTGGATCTCAAAAACCATCCAGAAAATATCCAGGAAGGGTCCCTAAATTATCCCGACTAACTCCAGAAAAAGTTCCGAAATGGCTCCGAGGGGATCCACGATGGATCGCGAAAACCATACAGAAATGATTCCGGAAGGATTCCAAAATGATCCCGAGATAGTCCGGAATTGACCCAGATGGGATCCCGCACAGATCCAGAAATGATCCCGGAAGGGTGCAAAAACTATCCCGGAAAAGTAACATAAAATACCGAAATGGCTCCTACGGCATCCCGGACGGATCCAGAAATGATCTCGGAAGGGTCCCCAAATGATCCCAAAATGGTCCCGAAATGACCCTGATGGATCCGGCAAACCATCAAGAAATTATGCCGAAAGGGTCCCAAAATGATCCCGAAATAATACAGAAAAAGTCACGAAACGACCCCTAGAGGATCCCCAAATGATCCCGTATTAGCCCCGAAAAGGTCCCGAAATAACCCCGACGGGATCCCGGACAAATCCCGAAAACCATCCAGAAATGATGCCGGAAGGAATCCCAAATGATTCCGTAAAAGTCCCGCATTGACTCCGACGGGATCCCGAACGGATACCGAAAATCATCCAGAAGTGATGCCGGCAAGGTCCTCAAATGATCACCTAATAGTCCCGAAATGACCCTTAAGGGGTCATGGACGGATCCCATAAACCATCCAGAAATGATCCCGATATAGTCCCGAAATGACCCTGACGGGATCTCGAACGCACCCCTAAATGACCCTGACGGGAACCCGGACAGATCCCGAAATCCATCCAGAAATGATCTTGGGAGGGACCCCAAATGATCCCGAAAAAGCCCCGCCTTGATTCCGAGGGGATCCTGATCGGATACCGAAAACTATCCAGAAGTGATGCCGGAAAGGTCCTCAAATGATCACCTAATAGCAAAATGACCCTGACGGCATCCCGGACTGATCCCAAAATCCATCCAGAAATGATCTTGGGAAGGTCCCAAAATTATCCCGAAATAGTCTAGGAAAAGTTCAGAAATTACCCTGACGGGTTCCCGGACAAATCCTGAAAGCCATCTCTAAATGATCCCGAAAAAGTCCCGAAATGACCCTGACTGGACCCCGAAAGGATCCCGAAAACTATTCAGAAATGATGCCGGAAATGTCCTCAAATGATCACCTAATAGTTCCGAAAAGACCCTGACGGGATCCCGAACGGATCCCGACAACTATCTAGAAATGATGCCGAAAGGGCCCGCAAATGATCCCGTATTAGTCGAGAAAAAGTCCCGAAATGAACCCGACGGGATGCCGGACGAATCCCAAAAACCATCCAGAAATGATGCCGGAAGGGACACCAAATGATCCCGAAAAAGTACCGCAATAATTCCGACGGGATCCTGAGCGGATACCGAAAACCATCCAGAAGTGATGCCGAAAAGGTCCTCAAATGATCACCTAATAGTCCCAAAATGACCCTGACGGCATCCCGGACAGATCCCGAAATCCATCCAGAAATGATCTTGGGAGGGTCCCAAAATTATCCCGAAATAATCTGGGAAAAGTCCAGAAATTACCCTGACAGATCCCGGACGAATCCTGAAAACCAATCTTAAATGATGCCGAAAAAGTCCCGAAATGACCCTGATGGGACCCGGAAAGGATCCCGAAAACTAACCAGAAATGATGCCGGAAAGGTCCACAAATGATCTCCCAATAGTTCCGAAAAGACCCTGACGGGATCCCGAACGGATCCCGACAACTATCCAGAAATTATGCCGGAAGGGTCCGCAAATGATCCCGTATTAGTCGAGAAAAAGTCCCGAAATGACCCCGACGGGATCCCGGACGAATCCCAAAAACCATCCAGAAATGATGCCGGTAGGTATCCCAAATGATCCCGAAATAATCCCGAAATGACCTCGTCGGCATCCCGGACGGATACCGAAAATTATCCAGAAATGATGCCGGAAAGGTCCACAAATGATCCCCTAATAGTCCCGAAATTATCCTGAGGGGTCCCGGAAGGATCCCGAAAACCATCCAGAAATGATGCCGGAAGAGCCCCCAAATGATCCCGAAAAAGTCCCGCAATAATTCCGACGGGAATCTGAACGGATACCGAAAACCATCCAGAAGTGATGCCGGAACGGTCCTCAAATGCTCAACTAATAGTCCCAAAATGACCCTGAGGGCATCCCGGACAAATCCCGAAATACATCCAGAAATGATCTTGGGAAGGTCCCAAAATGATCCCGAAATAGTCTCGGAAAAGTCCAGAAATTACCCTGACGGGTTCCCGGACGAATCCTGAAAGCCATCCTTAAATGATACCGAAAAAGCCCCGAAATGACCCTGACGGGATCCCGAAAGGATTCCAAAAACTATCCAGAAATGATGCCGGAAAGGTCTCCAAATGATCCCCTAATAATTCCGAAATGACCGTGACGGGATCCCGAACGGATCCCGACAACTATCCAGAAATTATGCCGGAAGGGTCCGAAAATGATCCCGTATTAGTCGAGAAAAAGTCCCGAAATGACCCCGACGGGATCCCGGACGAATCCCAAAAACCATCCAGAAATGATGCCGGTAGGTATCCCAAATGATCCCGAAATAATCCCGAAATGACCTCGTCGGCATCCCGGGCGGATACCGAAAATTATCCAGAAATGATGCCGGAAAGGTCCACAAATGATCCCCTAATAGTCCCGAAATTATCCTGATGGGATCCCGGACGGATCCCGAAAACCATCCAGAAATGATGCCCAAATGATCCCGAAAAAGTCCCCAAATGACCCCGACGATATCCCGGACGGATCCCGAAAACCATCCAGAAATGATGCCGGAAGAGCCCCCAAATGATCCCGAAAAAGTCCCCAAATGACCCCGACGAGATCCCGCACGGATCCCGAAAACCATCCAGAAATGATGCCGGAAGAGCCCCAAATGATCCCGAAAAAGTCCCCAAATGACCCCGACATACTCCAGAAAAGGTTCCGAAATGGCTCCGAGGGAATCAACGACGGATCGCGAAAACCATACAGAAATGATTCCGGAAGGATCCCAAAATGATCCCGAAATAGTCCGGAAATGACCCAGATGGGATCCCGCACAGATCCAGAAATGATCCCGGAAAAGTAACAAAAAATCCCGAAATGGCTCCTACGGCATCCCGGACGGATCCAGAAATGATCTCGGAAGGGTCCCCAAATGATCCCAAAATGGTCCCGAAATGACCCTGATGGATCCGGCAAACCATAAAGAAATTATGCCGGAAGGGTCCCCAAATGATCCCGAAATAAAACAGAAAAAGTCACGAAACGACCCCTAGAGGATCCCCAAATGATCCCGTATTAGCCCCGAAAAAGTCCCAAAATGACCCTGACGGGATCCTGAAAGTATTCCGAAAACAATACAGAAATGATTCCGGAAAGGTCCTCAAATGATCCCCTAATATTCCCGAAATGACTGTGACGGGATCCCGACAACTATCCAGAAATGATGCCGAAAGGGTCCGCAAATGATCCCGTATTAGTCGAAAAAAAGTCCCGAAAGGACCACGACGGGATCCCGGACGAATCCCAAAAACCATCCAGAAATGATGCCGGTAGGTATCCCAAAGGATCCCGAAATAGTCCCGAAATGACCTCGTCGGCATCCCGGACGGATCCCAAAAATTATCCAGAAATGATGCCGGAAAGGTTCCCAAATGATCCCCTAATAGTCCCGAAATTACCCTAATGGGATCCCGGACGGATCCCGAAAACCATCCAGAAATGATGCCGAAAGGGTTCCCAAATGATCCCGTATTAGTCGCGAAAAAGTCCCGAAATGACCCCGACGGGATCCCGGACGGATCCCGAAAACAATCCAGAAATGATGCCGAAAGGGTTCCCAAATGATCCCGTATTAGTCGCGAAAAATTCCCGAAATGACCCCGACGGGACCCCGCACGGATCCCGAAAACCATCCAGAAATGATGCCGGATGAGCCCCAAAATGATCCCGAAAAAGTCCCCAAATGACCCCGACGAGATCCCGGACGGATCCCGAAAACCATCCAGAAATGATGCCGGAAGAGCCCCCAAATGATCCCGAAAAAGTCCCCATATGACCCCGACGAGATCCCGCACGGATCCCGAAAACCATCCAGAAATGATGCCGGAAGGGTCCCAAAAATGTTCCAAAATAACCCCGACGGGATCCCGGACGGATCCCGTAAACTATACAGAAATGATCCCGGAAGGGTCCCAAAATGATCCCGAAAAAGTCCCGAAATTACCCCGGCGTAATCCCGGACCGATCCCGAAAACCATCCAGATATGATCCCGGAAGGGTCTCGATATGACCCTTACGGGATTACAAATAAGGTGAAGCTAATTATAAAACCATGTTAATAAGGCAGCAGGCGCATTGGAGCGAATAAAAAGTTAGATAGAAACATACAGGTAAAGCTAATAAAAGCGTGCTAATAAAAACAATTGATGGAGTGCGGATGGCGGGAGTAGAGGAGAGGACCACTGATCGTTCCTCCAAAATTGTCTAGATCTCGTTCTGTATGTACCAGATACCAAAAACTATTGATTTAGGAGAAAATTTAGATTGAGTTATAAAAATTTATGGATTTTACACCAGAGTGGGAGATAAAGGGGGCGGGCGGAGGGTGTCACTGCTTACTTTGTAAGCCCTCGACTTATTTGACCCCTTGAGTCTGTGATATTGGTGAAGGCCAGTATACGTAAAGTTATAATGTGTAAAAATTATGAAAAATAATTTCTCGAAGGGGTCGTGGGACCCCCACCCCTCTTTCCATGTCCGTGTAGCCATTCTGGCGTGATTCAGTCGCAAAGACGAAAAAATATAATAATTAAATTATAACTGTTCCTAGGGGGCGGGGACCACGCCCCTTTTCAAAAATATATAGCTAGTAGATCCTTCTAGACTATTGGCTATATGTGTGCAAAATTTCATCCAAATCGGTCCAGCCGTTCTTGCGTTATTGAGTCACAAAGACAAACGTCTGGACAAACATCCAAACATCCAAACATCCAAACATCCAAACATACAAACATCCAAACATCCAAACATCTTAACATCCAAACTTTCCCATTTATAATATATATTAGATTAGATATTAGATATATTAGATATTAGATGCTGAATGCGAATCTGCATTCAGTTTTTTAAGATTGATTCTAGATTCCGAGTTCTCGCATGATAGCACCATTGTGCTGTTATAGCAGCTTTTAAATAGTGGCACTGCTTGATAAGTAATTTCAACTGTAACTGTAAAATAATATAAGTGATTAGAGCGAATAAAAATACAGAGACGGTGTTGCAAAGTTGATTCAAAATGTTTTTGTTACGTTGGTGGTTGTTATGTGATTAAAAAAAGTGGCAAAATAATAACAAATGCGTTCAAAGATGCGTATCTGCACTACTTTGGTTTCAGAGTAGCAGACAGTCATAAGTCATGGATACCGAAATTTATTTGTAATGCATGCAAAACAAAGCTGTATAAGTGGTCATTGGGAGAAAGTGAGTACTTTTCCTTTTCAATGCCAGCGCTCTGGAGAGAACCTAAAAATCATGTAGATGATTGCTACTTTTGTTTGATGAAAGTTACGGGTATAAATGCAAAAAAATTAAAAAAAATATAAATATCCTCATGTATCATCAGTATCCAAGCCAGTTCCACGTACTGCTAATGATTCATTGCCAGTTTGTCCAAGTATAAGTGGAAACGTCCTGGAAACTTTAACTCCATCACCCCCGAGCAGTGAAAGCGACTTTGTTATGGAAGCTACACATTTAATTTCGCAAGATGAACTAAGCGATTTGATTCGTGATTTGAATTTGTGCAAACAAAAAGCAGAGTTGCTAGCATCACGGTTGCAGCAATGGAAATATCTAGACTCTCGAACACAAGTTACTGTATACAGAAACAGAAATCAGACACTTCTACTGTTCTTCAAAAAAAGAAGACAAACTAAGTTTCTGTAACGATATTAATGGTTTAGTTGATGAAATGAATACACCGTAGGAACGAACGAATGGCGTTTATTCATTGATGGCTCCAAATACAGCCTAAAAGCAGCTCTTCTCCACAATGGAAATAACAAATCATCTATTCCGATTGCTCATGTAGTACAAACGAAGGAATGCTACGAAACAATGCGGAAGATCCTGTGCTTCATCAAATACAATGATCATAAATAGAAAATATGTGGTGATCTTAAGGTTTAAACATTAATTCCAATTAAATCGAAAACACTTATTTTTTATATTATTTCAACAGGTAATTGGTATCTTAACTGAGATGCAATCTGGATTCACCAAATTTTGTTGTTTTTTATGCTTGTGGGATAGCCGCGTAACTGAACATCATTATGTGAGAAAATAATGGCAAAGTCGTACTCAATATGAGCCTGGACAGCAAAACGTCTCCGCTGAACCACTTGTAAATCCACAAGACATTTTCCTGCCACCTCTACACATTAAACTAAGGCTTATAAAGATCTTCGTCAAAGCATTAAACCGTCAAAGACCGGTTTTCAGTACTTAGTCAAGTTGTTTCCTAAATTGTCATATGCAAAAATCAAAGAAGGAATATTTGTCGGACCTGATATTAGAAAATTAATGGCTGACAAAAATTTACAAAAAATTTACAAAATGTTTAACGCCCCATGAAGCACCCGCATGGGCATCTTTTCAAAATATCGTTCACCACTTTCTTGGTAATCACAAATCCCCTAATTTTGAGGAAATTATTGGTGATATGTTGGAAAATTATCGAAAGATTGGAGCTAGAATGTCTCTAAAGATGTATTTTCTGCATTCCCATCTCGATTTTTTTCCCCCAAAACTTGGGTGATACGAGCGACGAACAAGGAGAGCGGCTACACCAAGATCTAGCCAACATTGAAAGACGATACCAAGGATTTTGGGATGAAGGCATGATGAGCGACTACTGTTGGACTCTAGGTTAAACAGATACTATACAATACAAAAGGCAAAGTTCCACCAATCTTCATTTCTGATTTGTTACTTTTAAGTTAATAAAATGAATATTACTTGACAAAAATCTTTAAAAATTAATTTATTGACTGTATTAAAAACTAGAATCAGTCTTAAAAAACGGAATAAAGAATCGGATTCAGCGTCATAAATTGTCTTAAAAACTACTTTTAGTTGCCTAGATCCAAAACCGTGTATACTTGTGTATTAGAGGTGGGCGATCAAGGATGATTTCGTTTACGTCTCTATTTAAACTCGCATATGAAATTTAATTATTGTAGCTTAGTGAATAATAACATTTTGGTGTGTATAATAATTTTGTATGCATAAAAAGTGGACGTGCTTACCGTCTTATTATGCTGATCTTAAATGCTTGACTTATACTCCCACTATAACTTTGTTGCTAAAGTTCACAGTTGAATAGATATAGACTTCCTTACATATTTTTTTGTTTTCAAATAAAATAAAAATGTATGTGTAACTAACAGCATTATTGCTGTTGTTGTAGCAATAAGGACACTCAGCGAAGGTTGTCGATGTTGAATCTTCTTTGCTGGATATAGAGCCGATTGGTTTCCAGTAAAAATAAATGCCTAAATAGCGCCAGGTTTAACAACGTAAAAGCACAGCTGTTTTAGTGCATATAAGTAAGAGAAACAAAAATATGTAGTTTACGGCTTCTCAACGTATGTAAGTAAAAACATACGCATATAAATATTTATTACTTAATATCTAGTATATGTACATACATATACAAACGACCATCTCGGGAACGATTTGATATGAACACGTTGAAACTCTTAGGTTCTCCATACGCCTCTTCCCATGAGGAACTTCTGGTCGTCAGTGTCTCGCTTGTTAGATGACTCTTTAAAAGATTTACGCCCTCTTGAACTCTAATAGGCGGTTTGTCCATCTGTTTTATATAGTGACTCATCTTCATTTTATCCTGGAATACATTTACTTTCACCAAAATATATTAAGCTTTCAAAAGCATTTCTTTCTTCTCTTTGTTCCTGTTCGAAACAAAAGCATGTACAAGAAACGTAAAGTACAAATAAAATGCGTAACTATTTAAGTGCTTTGCACCTTTTAAAATACGGTAATTATCTTCTTCATAACAGTATGCACTTTCTAACTACGAGTCGTCCATCATTTCAGTGCCATAGCTTTCTTTTCCATACGTCAATTTTATATATTGTTAGGGCAGTAACTGTAAAAATAATAAAGAAATCATAAACTCATTAACTGAATGCAAAGTTCGAGTACACTTAGTGAAATGTTTTCTTGTATAGCATCGGATATGAAAACGATATTGTAGCCATTGCCCCAACCTTCTCGTCATTTGCTTAGAAAAACACAAAGCAAAGCGTATTTAGCTTTAAATGACCCCTACCAAAGAACTGAATAGCCAAATTACGGCGACCTCATTAGCCGGTATACAGTTTTCTGAGGCAACATACGTTAATGTTGTAGTAACCGCTTCAGTGGAATTTCATTTTGTTCAAAGAGATGGAAGGTGCCTACATGAGCCGCAAGAAGCTAATAAAATACAATAGGTATTTATTATTCTTGCTTCTTGTCTTTCTTCTTGTACCATATTGGCTTACACACATGCAGAGGCAATGGCAGAATAGTTGCTCTAGAGAGCCCACTATTTTAGAGACATTTGTAATTAGTACATGACAAGTATTCACAGCGGTATGCATACTTCCATATGAGTTATTTGAAAGCGTTTCCTTGACCTCATTCGCATTTCGTTTAACCTTCCATGCAAGACTCGATTGTCAGAGCAGCAATCCTTCCAAGAAAATGCACTGATGTAATAGTGCGATAAAAATGCAAAGCAGTTTCTAATAGAATTGTCTTTTTGGCTTCAAACAATTCTGGCAAACTGATATTTCTAATTCCGGTAGAGTACTAAGATTATGATACGTGGCTTGATCAATATGTTCCTGCAGGGTTTCTTTTAATAAATGCCTAAAGCTGCAGACATTGGTGTGTTTTCGGTAACGGTATCGGTAACCTTAGAACAGCTGATTCGACCAACCTTATGGGAATCAATGTAATCGATTATTGGTGCCATATCGTAACGCTAAGGTCGTAACCGTATCGTAGCCAATCAATTGGTTTTTGGTTTTCCGCCATATCCATAACCTAAAAATATTTGAGTTGGTGAATTTAATAACTTTTTGTAGATTTTATTAATTTTTTTTTGATACGTTATGACTATGAGATTTATTTTTTGTGCAATATTTTTGTAATTTTTTGCGTTTTCTTAATTTTTACGAAATTTTCACGATTTTTAGGTTAAGGCACCATTAATCGATCGCAATGTAATGTACAGGGTTACATTAGGGATACGACTACAGCGATACGACAAACGGCACCAATGACTCTGCTTTAAATCGTTCGTGGATCGCATTTGCAGGTCAAATGCGTTCAGATTAAAGTCATTTGGGAAATGCGATTTGTATAGGAAATTGCGTCGCATTTGGAAATTTTCACTGAAAATGTACAATAACACAAGAGAAAAATATCATATTTACTTCACCCGCGGGAACTACCGTAGACCAAAGTGTAGTCGCCTTGATTTAAAGATTGTTATATTCTCCTTTGGACCAAAATTGCTTGAGAAGTCTCTTAAGATTGATATTGAAGTCCATGCTCCATAATAAAAATAAATAAATGTAAGGCGCGATTACCTCCGAAGAGATTATAAGCCGAGCTTCTCTTCCAATTTGCGCCGTGCAAAAAAATTTTCTTCAAATTTAAAAACCCTGTTTCTAAAATTTGGATGTTGCTTTGCCCAGGGCGTGAACCCAGGATCTTCGGTGTTGTAGGCGCAGCACGCTACCATCGCACCACGCGGCCGCTATGCTTCATCATAACATGTAGAATATACTGTGTTTTTGGACCAATTTGCCGTGGCGGCTTTTAGGAGTAACAGACAGACACACGGAGTTCTGGCAACACTATAGATACATTCCGTCTATGTGGTGTACTCACAGAGCAGCCAATTGAACCCTACCACTTCCTCCTCTTCCTGATAGCTTCTACAGAGGTAGCTTGTTGATATGCGCAACCGTCGGATAATCAGTAGATAGGCGCTATGATCTGCGATGACACCCGTAAGTACTCTCACTGTAAACTTGGTTGTTTTGAGAAGGAAACTGCTTCCTTTTTATCCGATTATGGTCAAAAAGACTTCGCAATCGTTTCGGCTGGTCTACAGCAGATTCGTTGCCCCAATAGTATATTCTAAAATTTTTCTCGAGAGAATAAACAACGATGGTAGTTCTTCTTCCTTCTGCTTGTAGCAGTGCTTCGCAACATCCAATAGGTGGGATCACTCACACATTTTTAATCGATGTCCTCTAACGGCAGTCCTTTCAAACTTGCAGTTTCAATAGGGTTGGGCAGAGATTTATGGGTATAAAAGGCGTTGCATTGCTTATGGAGAGACGGCTGGTGCCATGTGGGAACACAATTCAAATTGCAGGACATATATTTCGAATGTAGGTGTTGATCCTGGATAAGCAAGAGTTTGGCCTATTACAGTATCCAAATCGAGATTGTGCCTAGATAAGCGAGAGTTTGGCCTATTACAGTATCCAAATCGAGATTGTGCCATAGTAACGTGCGTCTGGGTATTGGGCACTGAGAATGGGGTTCTCTGGGCATTTATAAGCATATGACTTTGTCGAATCTTTGTTACTGAATCTGAATGTTGAAGTAGACGGCTGAATTCTTGTGTACCGGATTTTCCCATTCGTCCTTTGCATAACATCATACCTGGAATTCAAAAAATGTCATTATATAATCTGTGTTTGACGCAGGTCAGTTTTAGTCCCGTTCGTTGCGGCCGCCGTAATGTTGGGGGTATCGTGACCATTCAAACTCGCAAATGCCTCGTTACCGTGGAAACCTCATAAATAAGATTATTTTCTTTACGAGTTTGCGGTTTTTGTCCGGTTCACGAGCTTAAGCTGGAACGTGAGCTCTAATGTGATTCATGCCTTATTATATATTGGGTGTGTAGCAAAAATGTTCACGAAATTACAAAAAATAAAGAGACACAAGGCCTGATTACATTGAACATGGCGGCTACAGACCAGAACCTCAAAATAGCAAAACTAAGAATTGGTTACGTGATTACATTTAACGCGGCAGCCACAAATATAAAATATAGCAAACAGTAGCGAAAAACTTAGAAAAAAATATTAATTATGGTAGAAAAATGTTCAAAATAATAATATTAACTTATATTATCCGTTATTAACATATATTTTATTCTTTATTGACATAATAAAATGGACGCCACTCTCTGTAGCTTGGCAAAAATAGAATTAGATTTAATCTGGCGACAGCGGCATTCGTGATTGCTTGTCGTGATGGTATGTCGCACCCTCAAAAGAAGATGTGTAAAAATAATTTGACAGAGATGGCTTTGTAGCTGCCGGCGTGTATGTAATCACGTAAAAAATAGTGCTGCCAAATTTTATAATATAAAAGAACGCTATAACAAGTCATTGTGAATGATAACTAAGTGTGATATCTTATCTGTCAAATTCCTGACAGGATGTTCAATATGGCTACTTTTTAGCGTTTTGACAGGGTGTTCAATATGGCCGCGCCTATCTTCAGCGGGTGATAGAAAGAGAAACAGAATGAGACAGCGATAGTCAAATAAAAATCAGGTGATCCAATCACTTTGGAATTTTGACGTCTATGCAGAAGATATCACACTTAGTTATCATTCACAATTTAACAAATATTCCCTCAAGAGCTGCGCAGAGCGGTGAAAATTCATTCAGCCAATACCTACAAGATATAACGATGGTGCAGCACTAGATCATGTTATACAAATGCTCGAAGACGCTCCGGCCAAGAAGGTATTTCGGTCAAGGGAGACTTGACCTCCCTTGGTGCTCCCAATTTGCGTCACTGAACTATAATGAAACGTAGTTATTGTAACAGTATGTGTTTCTCTTACCACCCGCAACCCCCAATAAAAAAAATCATTTTTTTTCTGCAAATATACATTATATTAAAATTTTTGTTTTCCAATAACAAAAAATTTTGTTTAATTACAATTACATATGAACTTAAATAATTTTTACAATTTTACGCAAATTGACGATCAAATAATTTGTATGTAATTAATTAATTTGTTTCATACATCATTTACATACACATAAACATAAGAATATCTACAGTTCTAAGCTGTTTACTGATTTACACTTGCACAACACACTGAAGCACAAACCATCAGCTTAAGTGCACACAAAACACACATACAAATACTACATCTATGTATGTATTACTACAATTAACAAACAAATAAAAAAAATTTATTTAAAAATTAAAACAAATTTAATTTAGCATAAATTTAATTAAAATTATATATGTAGCTTAGACAAAAAACTTATGTAAATAGTAATTACATATAGAATTGATCGATAATATTTAAAAGTATTTACCAAATTTAAAAATTTGAACCAAAAGTTTTCTTTGTAAAATTTTTTATTTGTAGCTAAAACATAATTGTTGTTTTTTTATTGCAAATGTGGTAAGTTTTGTTGTTATTGTTGTTGAAAAATTATTTTTCTTAATTGTAATATATTGCCATTGCATATGCTTCAGTGCATTTTTCTATGTACAGCAAAAATAGATGTTAAAACATATTTTTGAAGTTATGCGTTTTTGCTTGGATTTCTGTAAATTAAATGTTTGCTTTCTGATTTTCAATTATTTTTAGTTTGTGTAATATTCCGATTTTTTGTTAATTCAATGAAATTTAGTTAAGGGATTTGTCGATTTTTTACGCATAAAAATATAAATACGAATTATTATTTTTAATTTAAAATATATTTTTTATTTTGGTTTTAGTTTTTTCTTTTTTTTTTTTTTGTAAAATGTAGTGTTTGTAGTGTTTTTTGGTAATTTTTAAATTTTTTATTTTTAAAAAGGAAAAATAATACTCTAATACACACACTACATCATTGCATAAGTGAGATCATTCCAAAGATTTGTATGAATGTTTTGGTTAATTGTATGTATAACACAGGCCAACAAATAAATAATGAATGGGTTGATTTGGGGAGCGCGCACTGGTATAAATATTTTTTTTTTTTTTTGATTTTTATTAAAATTAAGAATAACTTAAAAAAAAGTTTGTTAAAAAAACTTTTAAAATTATATTTTGCCAAACCCCAAAAAAATTAGAAGCATTAAACATTAAAAAAATTTTAGTTTTCGAAGCTTCCATTCGAAAAGCACAACGTGCTTAAGAAAATATTTAAAATATCAAAGATTAAAAAAAAAACTTTAAATATTATGAATGCCTGATTTTTTTTTTAAATTTTGCAACATTGTCGAATATTCTTTTATAATTTTTTCTTCTTTTCATGGAAAAGTTTTTGTACGGACATAGAGTGCTGCAGCGAAACAGCACGGCTGAAAAAAGTCCTAGCAAGTGGACACATAGTCCAGGGACTAATAAAGAGAGAGAACGGGGAATGGTCACGTAATAATGAGGAATCCCTTGAGTTGCTTTTTGACACACATTTCTCATGGGGAGACGGTTCAGAAGAGCCAGCAGACATCACTCACACTACGATCAGGGAGCGCGTAGTGCCGGGCTTGGTGACCGATACCAAGATCGAATGGGCAGTGAAGACGTTTTCTAAGTTTAAGTCGCCGGGCCCAGATGGTATATTCCCGACCATGCTACAAGTTTCAAGTATGGCGGTTGCGGAATGGCTAAGAATAATATTCGATGGGTGCATAAGGCTCTTCGGGATATTCATACCTGGGCATCTAATGTCGGGTTGAAAGTCAATGCGGAGAAGACGGATATGGTCTTGTTTACAAAGAGGTACAAGGTCCCAAATTGGACCAGGCCTAAGTTAGGAGCGGATGAACTAGCTAAAAAGTGCGCATCCCTTGAAGCTTGCTCCGTAGGGGTCCCAATTAGACTAGGCGAAATTAAGCGAAGGCGAGAGGTGCACATGTTCGACCAAGCAGGAAAGGCGTGGGTTCAAGCGCGGGGCTGTAAAGTGTCGAAGATTATGTGCAGGTCTTACAACCTTAGACTAACAAAGTTGCTTCTATCATTAAAAAGAGAGGACTGTAGACTCATGGCGGGTATTCTGACTGGACACTGCCTTTTGGCGTCACATGCCTTTAAATTAGGCTTGGTCAGTGACAGCATATGTGTGAAGTGCGGGTTGGAGGAGGAAACAATCGAGCACGTTCTGTGCTCGTGCCCTGCACTTGCCAGGCTAAGACTTCAGCTATTAGGAGTGATACAGCTGTCAGATCTAGAAGCAGCAAGTCGCTTAAGTCCTAGGAAGCTTCTAGTATTTGCCATGAGGACGGAGTTATTTTATAACATAGGTCCTGGTTTTTAATAGGGGTTTTCAGTTTGGTCGTTAAAATAAACTTGTGGTAACACTACGGACTCAATCAGTCTATGTGAGGTCTTCATGGACTGGCCAGTTCAACCTAACCTAACCTACATAACAAAAAGATATTTAAAGAAAAAAAAAATTACCAACAAAGGTTTGATAACGAAACCAAAACACATTTTTTCGCTTTATAATACAAAAAATTATAATTTGAACGTTTTTAAAAGCTACATTTTTCCATTTAAAAAGCAAAAGGTGTTTTTTAATCTTTTAAATTTTTTCTTGAATTTTTTTTAATAAAGTTTTTTTATTTTCAGGCTTCAACTACCAGCAAAAAAAATTTAAACAAAGCAATTGGAATTTTGTTACTTTTTACGCAACTGTAAAAAAACAAAAAAATAATTTAAAAAATTTTTAAAAAGATAAAATTTAAAAAGATAAAACGTAATCACAAATAAAAACTAGATGAAATCAACTAAGATTTTAAAAATTATTTAAAAAAAATACAAATTATGTAATACAAATTAAAAGTTAAAGAATTGCTATTATTATTTTTAATTTAAAAAATAAATAAATATTGCAATTAACTTATAAAAGATAATAAAGTTAAAAAATGGATTTTGATTTTTTTAAATAGTTAAGTGAGTCGCCTTTAAATTTGTATACAGTTGAATATAAGAAAATAATTAAAAAAATTTAAATTTTACGAAAATTAAATTTATTTTATTTTTTTAAATGTTTAAGTTTTCTAAAATTTCTTTTTTTTCATATTCTTAATTTTATATTTTTTTTTTGGAAATTTGAAACTTTTGTACTACATAAATAAATATAAAATTGAAAAAAAGAAGAAAAAAACATTAAAAAAATTCAGAATATTCTGTTTAAAAGTTTTTTTTAATAAATAAATGAACAAAAGTTATAAAAAAGGGTTAACTTTACAGAAATTATAATGAAGCCCAAAACACAATTCGCTAGCTGATTTTAACAGTAAAATATAACGACTAGTTTTAATTTTTTAGTTTTTAAGTTTTCATGAATCTTAAGAAAGTTTGCTTGTTGAAGAAATTTTGGTAAGATTATAAATTAATACCTTTAATAATTTTTCCTATTATTTTGCTTTTAATTTAATAAATGTAATTTGAATTTTAAATAAGATTTGGAATAGAAATGAAATGAAATGCAAAAAATTTTAAATATTTTTTTTATATCTAGATATGAAAACTAAAAAAGAAACACAAAAAATGCAACAAAACAGTTTTCCTACAATAATTGTAAACTAGGAGAAAAAATATAAATTTAAAATTTGAAAAAAGAAATAGTTTTTAAATAAGTGTTAAAACTGAAATAAAATGAAATACAAAGATTTATAATAATTTTTTTTAATCTAGATTTGAAAGTAAAGAAAAAATACAAAAAAATTCAACATAAAGTATTTTTTTTATACATCTCGTAAATTTAAAGAACAAAAAACAATTTTAAAAAATTTAATAAATTTTTTTTGTGATAAATTAAAATTACGAACATCACAATCGTGCGCAGGCGCTGTTTCAATTTGTTCATTATTTTTATATTTGTTTTTCTATTTTTTTCTTTTATCTAATTACTATTGCTACATAGAAATCATTACAACTACAATTGCGCTGCACAGCCAATAGTTCAATCCGATTAGCCTTTTGGAATGATTGGCTGCACTTTTTTGTTTGTTGGCCTGCGTAATGAATGGGTAGTGGGGGTGTTGTTATGAACAATGCATTATTTTTAGTTTTCATTTTTTTTTATACAATTTCAGCCGCGTTGGCATTTGCATTTGCATTGAAAAGTAAGGTTTTCTTTTTAATCATAATAAACTATAACTAACTTCACTAATTTGGCAATTGAATTGAACTAATTTTAAGTTAATTAAAAACTAATTGTTATGCTAATTGTTCATTTTAATAGATATTTTTTATAAGACTCATATTTATTGTTCCTTCAATTCATTTTTTTTACAATATTCTCATAAAGTCTCTTTAGTTAAACCAAATTTTTGTTTAGAAATAAAAAAATAATAAAAAAAAATTTGTACCAAATATGTAGAAAACCAAAACGTTTTCAACGCTGCTACCAGCTTTGCACGGCCCTCACTGCAGCGTTTGACACCACCCGCATCCATATCATCAACATCATTATCATTATCGTCATCACCACATCCTTTACAAAAACTTCAGTCGGCAAAATTTTTTTAAACAAATTTTGTCCAGAGCGATGGCGTGTCGGCAATGGCGTCGTCATCAGCTTTTTAGCCACAGCAGCCAATTTAACAACAAAGCATCTAAGGCGGTGGTATTGCTTTTCGCTTCGGCATCGAATCTAAAAATAAATAAAAAAAAAGATAAACAAAAGCAATCAATGGGCAAGAGCAATTAATATAAAAAAAATTATTTTATATAAAACTGCCAATTATTATTCAAGTGGAGTTAAACGTACTAACGTCCCCTTTTCCAATCTTTATTTGATACTCATAGAGCATGGCATTTTATTTAAATACTGACGATTGCAAACTGCAAATGATCTTCATAAATGCTTGTAAGTCCATTCACTTGAATGCAAATGCAAAAAAAAAAAGTCAGCTTATCATCTCGTGTGTGTCGACAGAAGTAGGTAGGCATAGATTGCGCAAATACCGTCCAAGTAAAAAAAAAATTAATGCTGCACATACTTCTATGTATGTATGTATATGTAAATAAATATGTCATATTACCTGCGCGGCAGAGTGGGCAATAAAATGCACACCATTGTGCAAACTGCTGATAAGGTGTCGAACGAGATCGAATATGACTGTGTATATATGAGCTCACGATTAGTTATATACAAGTACTCACACTTTTTGAAAACAGCAGGCCATTATACCAAGGTTCTAATTGGTAGTAACCACCTACAGTATATGGATCTGGAGCTAAGTTCCTGCCTAAGTTAGATCAAATAAGGTGAGAGGAGAACATCATAAGTCACCCAAGCGGGTTAAGGGGCTTAGAGTGTACCCACGGCAGGTATGGCTGTCGTAAGAGGCAACTGAAATACCAAACTGATTCAAGTGGTGGTATAGCGCAACCCTATCAAGGGGTGGCCAGCGCAATATATAGCTTCTCCAACCCGTTTGTCAACCTTATCTACCCATGGCGAATCCTGTTTCTTTAACAGCCGAGGCTCTGTCGACCCCAAATTCCTCATGAATCTAGGGAGTGGGAGGGCGGGATGGGCAAGAAGGTTTTATGTGGTCATACCAAATCGTTCCCGAGATGATCGGGCTAGTAGCTTAATGGTGCTTGTTACAGGCACGTACCAGATCTGCATTAGGCAAAGGCCCATCAACAACGATAACACTCCCGATGGCCTTCGGGGAATGTCCTTATCGATACAACAACAACAACAGAACGCCATAAGCGAAAAACAGAAGCAGACACCTTTTTGTTTGAGGATCTGTTATTATTTTTGACTTTTTGGGACACGGTTACAAATTTGAGTCTAATTCTGAAACTTTTCATCCTACATACATTATGAAACCAAACTTCGTAAGAATAAATTTGCAGAGCTTGGTTTCAATTTTAAACCAAAGAAGTCTTCACTTGTATTAAAACAAAAAAACTGTGTGGCTAATCCGTCATCCGTACGTTTTAAGTCGAAGTGCTACGATTTGCAGCACTTTTCACAAATGACAATTTTTATTTTAATATGTTTAGCAGCATTTTTAAACTTTAAAATGTTATTGTAAAATTAGAAGTTTCGTCATGTTTCTAGTTTTAGATTTATTTACGCTTTTTGTTTTATTTTATACCCAGAAATTTCTACAAGTTTCAGTTTTAAGATTTTTTAAATTATTTTGGAGTGGGTTTAAATCCGTTTGGAGATTTTCGACTTAATGTTCGAAGATGTTAAAGATTTAAGTCGAATAAAATTAAAAAATGCAGTAGTCAACTGGGATCACGTTGCAAAAGTTCTGAAGTTTTGGGCGACTTGTGGTAAGCCATTTTTACATATACTACACTTTTAATTGCATGTCCCTATAAAGTCAAACGCATCGTTTTCCCTGAAAAGCGTTGTGAAACCTTTGATGGGAGTCCAATCCACCGTCGAACAATTTGGACTTTGATAAAAAACTCAAGGAACTATTAAATATAATCTCCACTGTTTTGAGAAAAACAATCAGTTTAAACACTTCACTAGACCGTAGGTAGAAAAATCTTTGGACTAAATAAGAAAGCAAAACTTTTTTGGCCAAATTCGACTTTATTTTTTACTTGATTTTTTCCATTGAGAGGGATACAACCAGTCCAACACTTCTTTAATATTTCTATACCTTTTTTGTAGTACAATGTGTCAAGGCTCTCAAAATACGCTTTTGTTCCGACAAAAACTTCTTCATCTGAACCGAATCCTTTTCCTAGGAGCTCGTTTTTGAGATTTTTGAATAGACAATAGTTGCTGGGGGCATAATTTGAATAATACGATGGATGGGGCAGCAATTCCAATTTCAGTTTACACAATTTTTCTATTATTACACTGACTTGTGAAAGGACAAACGCGGCACTCATTTGAAAAACATCTTTCTCATTCGTGTAAGTTATGATGCATACGTTCTTTTGATATCTTTACGATGTCAGCAAACAGATGAAAACAGCTGCTTTTTGTACATAAGAAATTGTCGCTAAGCGATACTTTGAGATGTATTGTAACTAAACCTTTGAGATACGAAATGTTTAGCTCTAGGTCTGTTCAACACAAAATCTTATTTTCAAATGATTTTCATCATAGAATCCATTAAAAAATCTAAAATCTCTACAAAAAACAACCGTTTAATGTAAAAAAACAGAACAAAACACAACCATTAGTATAACTCATAACTGGGACGCACTAAAAAACAGCTAACCAACAGCACTCACTTAGCCAAGTTAACCAAAGTAGCTCGTCAATTAATCAGTCATACAAGCAATCAGTTAACTAACGTTTCAACGAACCAAAGATTGGTTAAGTAAAAAGCACAATATCAAGAAAACGAAAATTATGAGGTGTGTGTTGTTTTTGTTGGGCAAATCAGTCGATTTTTTAAATGCTGGCATGAAGTTAAACAATATGAAGTTTTCTTCACACTATCCCCGATCTCACACCCTTCTTAACTTAATACTATGATATGTTTTAAATAAAAAATTTTCTATATCTACGTCCACATAAAGACACAATGACGATAGTGACCGACAATGAAAACATCAGAAAACATTTATTTTCTTGCTGTTATTTACAGTAATGTGCTTTACGTACAGTTTCTAGGCAAACCAAAAAAATATTTATAACTAATAAAATAAAATAAAAAAGTATAGTAAAATATGTGTAGTAACAACCGCTTAACCCTTTCGAACCGGCATTCAGCCTCTTAGGTAAATATAATTTAATTAGTTTCAAGTAATTAAGATACAGATAACTAGACTATTTGCATTCAAAAATTTAAAATTTGTATGATGGGGGGCCTGGGGGGGACTGGTACAACATTGTACCGCCAGTACTATTTCATGGTACAACATTTGTACCGGCAGTTCTCAACGTACAAATAATAATAAAAAATTTTCATATTGATGGATAATCATTTATTGGAAAAAATAAAAGTTTTACAAAAAAGGATATTACTTCCAAGAAAAATGTTTAAAAACTAAACACACAATTATTAAATTTCGAAAATCTGAATCTAATTTATTTTTGAGTATGATATATCACATTGCTGTCAAATTTGTTTTGTTCTGGTTTGTGTTTTGCCCTGCGCACACTTCGCGCAACGTCTTCGAGTCTCAATAAGAATTGGTAAATGTAAGGATACGTTGTCCAGCTCCCTTTTTTCGTTGAGATAAACGGCTTGGTGATTGGGATCTGCGTACGGCTGCAGTTTTAATACCTGATATTAATTACCAGATGGGCTGACCCTGAGGACTTATTTCTTTTCTATTTTTCTTTAATTGTACTAACTAAAGCTTTATCCACACGATCGCCTAAAGTTCCGTCGTATTGATTTTGTCCTCTTCCGTTGTATATATTGAAATCATATATGTATGTATCTCGTCTCAGAGTCACATTGCAGCCACATTTTTATTCCAAGTTTTACTGATTTGAGTGGCATATATTGTTTTAAGGATGATCTTCTTTTAAACTTTGCCATTGATTCATCTCTTCTCTGCCTAACCTTATCCTGCCGGTATTTTTGAGATGTACTTTTCAAATACTCCACAACATCGTCGATGTAATAAGTTTTACTGCAATCAGTTGGTTTCTGAGAAAATGCAAAATATAATTTTGATGCCAAAAATTAATAGCGGTCACGAGATATTGCAGTCTTGATAATAGCATTACTTATTGAAGGATGTTTTGACCAATAATGATTTAAAGTCGGAAGCTTGTTATAAGACATAACGAACATAGAGCCTAGCATAACTTGTATCAGTCTTTACTATATTAATCTTTTTTTTGCGATTTGAAACTCAGAAATGGGGTAATTTGTACATTGTGCGATATACATGCACAGACTTCGAGGAAACATCTTTTGACAAATTTTGAAAGGGTAAAGAATTGAGAGGAATTTCCGGACTTATATTACGTCCACGGTAATCACTTATAATATGTATAGGTATGGAATTTTCTCAAAGAGAAGACGTCTGGATCCCACAAATTCATTCGGTGCTATAATGCTTTCAACATCTGATAGCTCACTAATGGACGATGAAGGGGACCAGATTCTTCGCCGTGCGAACCCAATTTTGGCAAATAATTATCATCATTTCCGTTTAAAAAATCAGTGCCTGTATCATCGTCATCTGAATCAAGCATTACATCAATCAGCAGTTCGGTAATTTTGTCTGCGCTCAGTTTTTTCGACTTGGTATATCTTTATAAAAGAAAGACGAGATAATACTTCTTTTTTGAAGAGAGGCACTGTTGGTACGTACATATATGTACCAGTATAAAATACTACTGGCACATATAAGTACCAGCTCACTGAAACTCCACAAACTCAAGCAAATCCATATAAATGTTTCACTAAATATGCTAAAGCTTGTAAATAAAATAAATATCTTCCATAAAAATAATTTGTTTGGCAGTTACAACTTTTTTTTAAAGATTATTATTCAAAAACCAAACACGTGTCCGAACCTTTCACTATTTAACTCAAAACTAAGCGTACTGCACAGGAGAAAATGATTTCATTTTTTTATATGTACCTTTAGACAAACTAAAAAGCCTCCTATGGTACGTTTTTTATTCAGTTTGAGTGTGATTTTGTAGATTTAGTCCAATATACACATTTAGTGGTACATGAGGTGTACCAACAGGTTCGAAAGGGTTAAGGCTGCAAAAACCCACAAAAAAAATCGGATTTATGTCAACCTCAACCACGTATCGTACTATCGCTCCGTTACTCAGCGTACTTTCTTTCCAGCTTTCTTTCGTCAAGCAAACAACTGCTATATAAAAACGTCATAGTTTCTCAACAAAAAACCTACAATTCATCGAGTCATGGCCGTCTTTGTTAATTGTCGTTATTGCGGTCATTCGCGCTCCATTTGGGGTCGTTGTATGTTTTCGACGTTTTACTACTTTTGTGCTTTATAAATATTTACGAAAGCTGGGCGTAGAATAGTAGACTAAATTAAAATTTAAAAACCAAAACAAACGATAATAATAATAATCAACATACATTTCACATTCGCTATCGTGTAATCACAAATAATGCATTCAATTTTTTTTGTTCGCTTCAAAGTATTTCCGCACTTTCGCAAACACCCACATATTTTTTAAAATATGTCAGCATGAAGGTGTGAATAGTTTCGTTCAGGGATCGTAAGCATTAATATGAAAAAGATAAAAAATAGGCTGCATTATTATGCGATCATTTTTATTTGTATATATATTTTTTTTTTTCAAGCAAAATCGAAATGGTGTGCAGTTGCCGTTTTCACTTACTGGTAAATTTTATTGTAATTTGTAGTCATAACCGACGGCAAATATATCTGACGTTGTATGACTAGGCCTTTTCATAATATGGTAAAGTCTGTGGTCAAATTTGACCTAGTTAAAACCAAGCATAAGAATTATTTACTTTAAATTTTGAAAAAGGATTTTAACAATTAGGTCTTCTCGATTGAATAAACATTTAAGTCTCCTTGAAGAAGACGCAATATAGAATCGAAACGCGTCGGAAGTGCAAAATTATAACGTATATTAAACGTAGTATTAAAAATTTGTTATTTAAAAAAAAATTGAACTTAAAATGTTTAATATTTCTTTTTAATCAGAAGATAATATATTGTAGGGCTGTTTTCATCATCTACCGTTAAGTTAATATAACATCTATCAGATAGTTTAATTTGTCGATTACACCAACACAGGGTTACAACCACCACGGGTTAAATTATTAATTGTGAATATTTTGTAGAAGAAATCGCAAAAGCCTATTATGAATACAAGCGCGACAGCTGACTTTTGTTCTCACTTTTTCTTTGTACTTAACTGAGATTCGAAGCAGCAGTTAGCATGGAGAAAACGAAAATATCGATAACTTAGAGATAAGTGACTAACTGAAGTTGGTGAAAAGGGCCCTTAGATTGTAAACCTGCCTTTTTGATGAAGTTTTGTAGAGCAGAAGATACTACGAAAAAACCAGTCAAAACAATTCCATCATATAGTGGCTATTAACCAAATAAGCTAACTCTATATTTGGCCTATTTCCTTTGATTTCAATGGAATTTTAAAATTGTAGTTTCTCTACCATGTAGGTATACACTCTAAGAAGACGCTTGTCTGCAAAAATTGCAGATGGAAATCAGCTGTTTTTTTTTTTTTTTTGATATAAACAAAGCAGATGGCGCGGTGGAGTCCACAAATTTTAGCGGGTGGATTGACTTCGTGTTAAAATTGTTGGCAGGATATATTTAACGGGCATTACATAAGAAGTTTTTCATATAGAGGCGTTTAACTCAATCTTATGCATGATGATTAGATTGGGAACGACAAATCGAGCGACGCTGGTGCCATCTGACATGGAAACTGGCAAACTCCTAACTTTTGTTGCAAGCAAAGCATAAAAAGAAAAATTCGACATTTCCTTAGGCTTAGGGCGCTTTCACACTTGGCGAGTGAAATTATTCTTCCCACTCTTTGGTAATTTTCCACCTTTTTTTCACAATTAAAAACTGCAACAAATGAATAGGAGACAAAATATGTTAGCAAGTATTCTTCTTGTATTGTGAGAATGTTTATAATTGTGCTTCGCGAAATTTGGTATGTGAATGGATAAGCCGAAATAAGTTTCAATTGCTAAGTCTGAAGTTTGTTTATATTTACAAATGCAACATCTTGCGTGACTGTGACGATGTAACTGTCACGCATAAGCTTGCGTTAAACGCATCTATATGAAAAACTTCATTGTGGCTTGGCCTTAAAAGAGAGATAAATTTTGGCAGGCAGTGGAGAAAACGGTCCTTAGGCATAATAATATCTAATTATTTTTGAGAATAAAAAATATACACATTCACTGTCTCGAAATAGTTCTCCAATAAAGTGACATAGATTTTTGTCATAAAAAATATGAAATAATAATTAATCATTTTCGAACTCTGTACGTTTTCATCCATTTTTTCTGTTTTGGTCTTGATTAGAAAGTTACGGCATTTGGGACAAAAACTAAATAATTTCTCTCTAAACAAACGTATTTTAATATGTTGCCTTAAATAACACACATAACTTTTGATCGAAGTCAGACTTCATAAAATTTTTTGCCTACACCATTTTTCGCATGAGCCTTATGGTATCTTTTCAAAGACCATAATCAACACAGACAATATTTTTTAAAACCGTTTTGTATTTGATGTATATTGTAAGAATTTTTCGTTGTGTTTTATGTTTATATTTATACATTGTTTCTAGCTATGTTGCATGTTAGGTGCTTTCAATTCTTCCAATTTTTTTTTATTTTTATACTCAGTTGAGCAGAGCTCACAGAGTATATTAAGTTTGATTGGATAACGGTTGGTTGTACATATATAAAGGAATCGAGATAGATATAGACTTCCATATATCAAAATAATCAGGATCGAAAAAAAATTTGATTGAGCCATGTCCGTCCGTCCGTCCGTCCGTCCGTTAACACGATAACTTGAGTAAATTTTGAGGTATCTTGATGAAATTTGGTATGTAGGTTCCTGAGCACTCATCTCAGATCGCTATTTAAAATGAACGATATCGGACTATAACCACGCCCACTTTTTCGATATCGAAAATTTCGAAAAACCGAAAAAGTGCGATAACTCATTACAAAAGACAGATAAAGCGACGAAACTTGGTAGATGGGTTGAACTTATGACGCAGAATAGAAAATTAGTAAGATTTTGGACAATGGGCGTGGCACCGCCCACTTTTACAAGAAGGTAATTTAAAAGTTTTGCAAGCTGTAATTTGGCAGTCGTTGAAGATATCATGATGAAATTTGGCAGGAACGTTACTACTATTACTCTATATGTGCTAAATAAAAATTAGCAAAATTGGATGAAGAACACGCCCACTTTTTAAAAAAAAATTTTTTTAAATTCAAATTTTAACAAAAAATTTAATATCTTAAATGTATATAAGTAAATTAAGTCAAAATTCAACTCCAGTAATGATATGATGCAACAAAATACAAAAATAAAAGAAAATTTCAAAATGGGCGTGGCTCCGCCCATTTTCATTTAGTTTGTCTAGAATACTTTTATTGCCATAAGTCGAACAAAAATTTAGCAATCCTTCTCAAATTTGGTAGGAGCATAGATTCTATGACGGTAACTGTTCTCTGTGAAAATGGGCGAAATCGGTGGAAGCCACGCCCAGTTTTTATACACAGTCCACCGTCTGTCCTTCCGCTCGGCCATTAACACAATAACTTGAGCAAAATCCGATATATCTTTACTAAACTTAGCCCACGTACTTACCTGAGCTCACTTTTTCTTGGTATAAAAAATGGGCGAAATCTGACCATAACCACGCCCACTTTATCGATATCGAAAATTACGAAAAATGTAAAAAATGCCATAATTCTATACCAAACACGAAAAAAGGGATGAAACATGGTAACTGGATTGGTTTATTGACGCAAAATATAACTTTGGAAAAACCTTTGTAAAATGGGTGTGACACCTACCATATTAAGTAGAAGAAAATGAAAAAGTTCTACAAGGCGAAATCAACAGCCCTTGGAATCTTGGCAGGAATACTGTTAGTGGTATTGCATATATAAATAAATTAGCAGTACCCGACAGATGATTTTCTGGATCACCTGGTCCACATTTTGGTCGATATCGCGAGAACGCCTTCACATATACATCTAAGGGCCACTCGCTTTTAAAACCCTCATTAATACCTTTAATTTGATATCCATATCGTACAAAAACATACCAGAGTCCCCCTGTCCCACCCTAATGGCGATATCTCGAAAAGGCGTCCACCTATAGACCTAATGCCCCCTCCCTCTTAAAATGCTCAGTAACACCTTTCGTTTGATACCCATATCGTACAAACATTCTAGAGTCACCCCTGGCCCACCCTAATGGCGATATCTCGAAAAGGCGTCCACCTATAGACCTAGTGTCCACTCCCTCTTAAAATGCTCAGTAACACCTTTCGTTTGATACCCATATCGTACAAACATTCTAGAGTCACCCCTGGCCCACCCTAATGGCGATATCTCGAAAAGGCGTCCACCTATAGACCTAATGCCCACTCCCTCTTAAAATGCTCCGTAACAGCTTTCGTTTGATACCCATATCGTACAAACATTCTAGAGTCACACCTGGCCCACCCTAATGGCGATATTTCGAAAAGGCGTCCACCTATAGAACTAAGGATTACTCCCTTTTAAAATACTCATTACCACCTTTCATTTGATACCCATATCGTACAAACACATTCTAAAGTCACCCTGGCCCACCCTAATGGCGATATCTCGAAAAGGCGTCCACCTATAGACCTAATGTCCACTCCCTCTTAAAATGCTCAGTAACACCTTTCGTTTGATACCCATATCGTACAAACATTCTAGAGTCACCCCTGGCCCACCCTAATGGCGATATCTCGAAAAGGCGTCCACCTATAGACCTAATGTCCACTCCCTCTTAAAATGCTCAGTAACACCTTTCGTTTGATACCCATATCGTACAAACATTCTAGAGTCACCCCTGTCCCACCCTAATGGCGATATCTCGAAAAGGCGTCCACCTATAGACCTAATGCCCACTCCCTCTTAAAATGCTCAGTAACACCTTTCGTTTGATACCCATATCGTACAAACATTCTAGAGTCACACCTGGCCCACCCTAATGGCGATATCTCGAAAAGGCGTCCACCTATAGAACTAAGGATTACTCCCTTTTAAAATACTCATTACCACCTTTCATTTGATACCCATATCGTACAAACACATTCTAGAGTCACCCTGGCCCACCCTAATGGCGATATCTCGAAAAGGCGTCCACCTATAGACCTAATGCCCACTCCCTCTTAAAATGCTCAGTAACACCTTTCGTTTGATACCCATATCGTACAAACATTCTAGAGTCACACCTGGCCCACCCTAATGGCGATATCTCGAAAAGGCGTCCACCTATAGAACTAAGGATTACTCCCTTTTAAAATACTCATTACCACCTTTCATTTGATACCCATATCGTACAAACACATTCTAGAGTCACCCTGGCCCACCCTAATGGCGATATCTCGAAAAGGCGTCCACCTATAGACCTAATGTCCACTCCCTCTTAAAATGCTCAGTAACATCTTTCGTTTGATACCCATATCGTACAAACATTCTAGAGTCACCCCTGGCCCACCCTAATGGCGATATCTCGAAAAGGCGTCCACCTATAGACCTAATGCCCACTCCCTCTTAAAATGCTCAGTAACACCTTTCGTTTGATACCCATATCGTACAAACATTCTAGAGTCACCCCTGGCCCACCCTAATGGCGATATCTCGAAAGGGCGTCCACCTATAGACCTAATGCCCACTCCCTCTTAAAATGCTCAGTAACACCTTTCGTTTGATGCACATATCGTACAGACACCCCTGGTCCACCTTTATGGCGATATCTCGAAACGGCGTCCACCTATGGAACTAAGGATCACTCCTTTTCAAAATACTCATTAACAGCTTTCATTTGATACCCATATCGTACAAACACATTATAGAATCACCCCTGGTCCACCTTAATGGGGACATTTCGAAAAGGCGTCCACCGATAGACCTAAGGCCCACTCCCTCTTAAAATGCTCAGTAACACCTTTCATTTGATACCCATATCGTACAAACAAATTCTAGAGTCAGCCCTGGTCTACCTTTATGGCGATATCCCTAAATGGCGTTCATCCATAGAACTATGGCCTACTCTCTCTTAAAATACTCTTTAATACCTTTCATTTGATACACATGTTATACAACCACATTCCAGGGTTACCCCAGATTGATTTTCCTTATTTTGTCTCCATAGCTCTCAACTGAGTATGTTATGTTCGGTTACACCCGAACTTAGCCTTCCTTACTTGTTTTCTTTGTGTTAGAGGTGTTTTTTTAAGTCTATGATGAAGTTCACCGTGTTATGTATTATTGTGTCGGTGGATGTTGGTTTTCTATGTATATTGTAGTTAAACTTACTGGCACCTTTATCAATAACTATTGTCAGGATTGAATATAAAGTTCCCGGAATATGTGTATATCATTCAATGCGCCATTAGGGTTTTAACTGGATAGCTCCACCCAACCTAGATATTTAGACATTCATAACATGGTCCCATTTTTAAACTAATGAATCGTCTCAATGGAGTATCATGCTCTTTGATTTTTGGTAGCTGTTTCTACCGATCTACCTTACAATTCAAAACAACAAATTGTACAAATTTTTGCTAAAGATCTCGATTATAAAAAAAAAAATAAATGTAAGGCGCGATAACCTCCGAAGAGATCTAAGGCCGAGCTTCTCTTCCAATTTGCGTCGTGCTCCTCTTGATTTTTCCCTACAAATTGGCCGGACGGGACCTACATGTTTTATGCCGACTCCGAACGGCATCTGCAAGGCAGATGAGTTTTCACTGAGAGCTTTTCATGGCAGAAATACAATCGGAGCGCTTGCCAGACACTGCCGAGGGGCGACCCCGCTTAGAAAAATGTTCTTCTAATTGAAAAATCTTATTTCTAAAATTTTGATGTTGCTTTGCCCGGGAGTTGAACCCAGGGCATACGGTGTGATAGGCGGAGCACGCTACCATCACACCACGGCGGCCGCCTCGATTTAGATTCAATAAATGTACAACTTTATTGAAGTACAGTGAACATTTCTAAACTGACACTTACTGAATTTAGTCCCTGGTCCACTCACAAAACAAAACTTTGATAGAAATATATGTGAGAAACACGTAATAAGAACACGGCTTAGAATCAAATAGGCACACAAAAAACTCCTATTGGGTAATATGATCTCCAGCTAAAACACATACACCTCTACACAAATCGTAACTTCACAAAAGTTGGTTACCTTTTGCGATGATATTAAACGAGAAACAATAAAAAATAATACTACATAAATATAAACCGAAGGCCGTTCCAAGCGAAGAAACAGTATTTTGTATTTCGTTATGAGCGAATCATGATGAGGTAAAACAAATAGTGTAGAAAAGAACTACATATGGATGTATGCGCTAAGACGATTAGCAAGCAAGTGTGAGCATATAAAAATTAAAAAAAGGAAGCGTGAAGAGCATGCGGGAGGATCATGTGTTTATTTTGCTTTTATTGGACGGGCAAGCGTGTAGATATCAAGTGCGTAGAAGACTGTCTGACAGATACACAAACATATAAAATAGTGCGTATGTAGTAGCTATGTTTTGTTGTCAACAACCAAATTTCCCGCCAAAATAATCACGTTCACTTGGCTCGAACAAATCACAATAAGAATTGTTTTTCGAATGAGTAAAAAATAAATTTCAAACAGGTCGAAGCGAAATGTGAACAAATATTAGTGATTTAAGCATGTGTATATTTATGTATGTGAGTTTATATACATATATGATTGTCAAGAATGTATATTGATTTTTAAGGTTAAGGTTTAACTTTATTTATTTGATTTAATTTTTTATTTGCTCTACTTTCATTATAAGTTTTATAAATTATTTTTAGATACAATGTGAATTTGTTGTGCAGTGACATGATGTGATGTTATGCCATGTAATGCTTTTTAATCTGATGTGATGTAATGTTGCATAGGATCATGTGATAGAATAAACACAAAGCATAGCGTAAGATATTATATATTCAAGTAAAGCATATATGACACTACTTTATTTTTGCTTGGATTCCAAGCTAAAAAGCCTGACGAAACTTTATCGGAACTTCAAAACACAAAAACAATTTCTATCATGAAAAAGCGAGACCACTATTCCCCCAAAATTAGTGTTTTTGTTTATGTTTTACATTTAATTTTTACATTAACACTTTTAACAATAAAAACAATGCAAATAACACACGAAAATTATTTCGGTCTCTAATGGTTCACTTATTTCACAAGAAAGTTGATTTTAATTGTGTTTTTATGCACCAAATTTTCAAACTAAAAACAAAATTTTCATGTGTCAGAAAAAAATAAAGAAAACACGGCCGAATGTCAAAAAAACCTATCGAAATAAAAACTGGCTCGTTTGTTTTTAATGAACTAGACTGTATTTTCCTTGTATTTCGTTAGTTTTTTGAAATATAGTTTACACATTTACACCAGTACTGAAACCGTATTAGGAGGGAGTGCGACAAAAAATTGAAGATAAAATACAAGAAAAAATATACTTATTTTCGTAGTGTCATATAGGTATAATGTTAACTCAATTACTCTAGCCTATATGACATTAGCTTTGTATATTGATTTCATCACATTATGTTATGAAACAATTTATCATATGAGAAGGAATCGCATCACTTGAAGCAGATAACATCACATCATATCGCTTTACTTTCGTTATAAAGCATTTATATGAAGTTCGTGAAGTTACGTTTTGTCGTGTTATGTTATATTAAGTTACATATGTTGTGTTATGCTATGCAATGTTATGTAGCTATTATTTTTTTTTTTTTTTTTTTAGTTTCCATAATTTACTTTTAATTCGCTTACATCACTGCATTTTTAATAGGTACTAAACCGAAAACTATTAAAACTTGATCATGCATATACCTAGTATTTTTTTTTTATCATACGAACAAAAAAGCCCCACAATGTGGCAGCACCTAACAACAAGCAGAGTGGAGAGTTGCTCACTTTTTTCATACAATATTTTTTTCTTTGCTTTATTCTGTGGGATACTCACGCGAACGCAATACCCGAAGAACATACACTATACAATACATCGCCAACAAAAATATTAAATACATACGAGTACAGTGCTCGTCTGAAAGGCCGATAGAGTTTTTGTGCTGGCGGGAGCAATAAGTGGGGAAGTCAAATGAAAGAGGGCGACAGACGTTGTGGAGTCTAGTATTATTGGTGGTATTGTGGGTGCGGCTGCCTCTGTTAAAGCTGTTATTGCTAATGCTGCCGAAGTTGACTTCGCTGTTTTGCCATTGCCATACAATTCAACTTGACTGTACACAAACAATGAGTTTATATAGTATGAAAGTGCGATGACAACTACGACGACGACGACCACAATCCGACTTCATAACGATGACGAGCAGTGTAGTATTGAATAAGCGCATATAAAAATAAAACGATATAAAATACAATTTATATGACAAATAAGAAACAAGAAAAAAAAAAAAAACGATTGGAACTTAAAGAATAAATAAAAAAGTTAAAGCAAAAATAAAGCAAATAAAATGTTCTACAGCAAGCGTATAAACCCAGTGCACAATTTGAATATTTTATGACTTCTCGCCTTCGCTCTCTCCTTAATGCATGGTATATATGCATTATGTAAATTTTGAAATTTGTGCTTCAACAAACATTTTTTTGAATTCGAATAAAAGATTGATGTATTTAAGATAGGCATGAAATGATATGCGACTATTTTTTTTAAAGTTAACATCAATAATTAAATTCTTTTAATTAAAAATTTTGTATTTAATGACTTGGTTCGGTTTTATTTACAATACATGGAGAACAATACATTTTTCAAAATTTATTTTGTATAGTAAAATGGGTATGCATTTAAGAGATTACATACACTCATTTGAGTTAAAGAAATCGAAACTCGTATTTAATTTTTCTATTCTACATACTTTGGATAATCTATTCCTCTAAAAAGTATGGTCCTGTAATGAAAAACCAAAGTTTGATTATAGCTCGTTCTCTCGACACACGGCTCCGATACACGAAACAACTTTGAAGTCGATTATATCAACATTTCCTCTTCTTCGCTAAAAAATCACCTTATTTCAAAGTTCTTTTTCATCCCCGAGGCTTAAAAATGTATATAAAATAGGTATATCTATTTGATACAAATTCTTAGAAGAAATGTGAATATGGTTTTTAAATAAGAACAAACCTTAAATTGTTTTGATAAAGAATAGTACACAATTATAGCAGCTTTCATAGAATCGGAAATATGTATGTAGATACTCAATATATCGAAAGGAGTATGGAAAATTACGTGGAAAGTTCCTATTCTTTCTCAAAATCTCCGGACTAAAAAATAATATACTTAAATTATTTATGGCAAGTTAATAAGCTTTTTCCGTCTAACTCTGCCATACCCCTCTACACTTTTTCCTAATCTTTTTATTCACTCCTCCCTCCGTCTTTTTCGCTTCATCTATCTCCATCTTCGTCTCATTCTATCTCTTTCTCAGTATGCTTCTCTCTTTTCTCTTCTCTCAATTTTTTCTCATTCTTCTTCATCTCTTATTGCCAGTCCCAGATGGTGGTATGTATTTTGTTCAAGTCCCATTCCGAGTCTCAGTCTCAGTCCTAGTCCTAATCCCAGCCCCAGTCCGTCTCTGGTATACTTCCCGGAGAAAAGCATCGTAAATACTAATATAGGCAAATTTATATACGAAATTTTGGGCAAATCGAATAGGACGTATGTAAACAGGTATGTGGGTATTATTAATTCTTGTCTTTATTTCGGCTTCGCATGCATATTTATCAGTTTTGCCCTGTTTGATGCGACTAAATCGAATATCACAATGAACTTTAGAGCTCTCAGCAACAGCTTTCAGTTGATATCCATAATACAAACACATTTTAGGTGTATCCGGGTCCATGTTTTGGCCTATATCTCGAGACCGTAGTCACCCAGCGTGTAAAACTTACTCTGTACTAAAGCATATATCAACAGCTTCAATTTGATACCCATAATGTAAAAACACATTCTAGGTGTCTTCGGGTCCACGTTTTGGCCTACATCTCGAGACCCTAGTCACCCAGCGGCATAAAACTTACTCTGTACTAAAGCACACATCAACAGCTTCAATTTGATACCCATAATGTAAAAACACATCCTAGTGTTACCCTGATCCACGTTTTGGCCTACATTTCGAGACCCTAGTCACCAATAGGTATGAAAACTACCCTGTACTAAAGCACTCATCAACAGCTTCATATTGATACCCACAATGTAAAAACATTGTCTAGGCGTTCACGGGCCCACGTTTGGCCTATATCTCCAGACCATAGTCACCCAGAGGTATGAAAATTATCCTCTACTAAATCACTCATCAACAGCTTTCATTTGTTATAATTGTATAAACACATTCTAGGGGTACCCGGGTCCACGTTTTGGCCTATATCTCGAGACCCTAGTCACCCAGGGGTATGAAAATTATCCTGTGTTATAGCACTAATCAACAGTTTTCGTTTGATATCCATATTGTATAAACACATTCTAGGGTACCCGGGTCCACGTTTTGATCTCAAGACCCTAGACACGTAGCGAAAAAAAAGGTAGACGTTGGCCGATTCTCAGACCTACCCAATATGTTCACAAAATTTCATGAGAATAGGTTCAGCCGTTTCGGAGGAGTTAAGCCTCTAACACCGTGACAGAAGAATTTTATATATTAGATAAAAATTGCTTCTCGCCTAGCATAGCTTATAGCGAGCACTTTGCCGTCAGCTTAGGTAATTTTCCAAAGATATATCGTTTCTAAATTAGAATTTTTATTATTCATCGGTGGCCGCCCGTCGGAAGTTGTTTGGTGAGTACTCCGAGTGTATTTCTGTCGTGATAAGGTTCCAAGACTAAATTCATCTGCTTGCAGGTGCTGTTCGGGAGTAGGTCCAGTCCTGCCAATTTTTGGATATATATAAAAAACTAGCGCTTCGCGTTGGAAAAGAAGCCCGTCCTTAACATCGATATATATTTGCGTTACAGCACCCCATTAAGTTGAAAAACCAACATACATACATTTCAAAGCGTTGTTTCTCAATAGTCGTTCAATTTGAGAATAACTAATAATTTTCTCGGGCAAAAAATAAAGATTTTTAAACAGCTGCCAGATCTAGAAGCAGCAAGTGGCTTAAGCCCTAGGAAGCTTCTAGTATTTGCACAGAGGACGGAGTTATTTTATAACATAGGTCATAGTTTTTGATAGGGTTTTTCAGTTTTCATTCAGTCTATCTGAGGTCCTCATGGACCAGCCTAACCTAACCTTCCTTTTTAGGATGTTGGAGATCCACTGGAGAACAATACATTTTTCAAAATTTATTCAATGCTGCAGAATAATTGGACAATGACAATGGATATCAAGTTAAAAACTATACATTTTTTAAATTTCTCAAAGGTTGGAGGATAATTTGAGAATGAATTTTGATATCAACTTGAGACAAAAAATTCATTAAGGTTTGGAAAATAATTTTAGAAAATGTTGAATAAAGAATTTAAATTTTTTCAAAGGTTGCAAAGTAATTGGACAATTAAGTTGGCTATCAACTTGAAAATTATACATTTTTCAAAGATTGAAGAAATATTTTTCCGAAGTTTGTTGGGAATTATGTATTTTGCAAACATCTTTACAGTTTTGTAACAGCTACATCCAAAAAATGGACAGCCAGGAAACAAATAGCTCGAATTCCCAAGAAGTAAAAGCCCAGACACATAAGCAGATTTTCATATATGTAGCTGCGTTCTACTCAATCTTATGCATTATGAGTAGATTGCACGTATTTTTATGGAGAACGGTAGATTCAGCTACACTGGCGCCATCTGATATGGAAAAGTAGCCAACTCCCAAATTTGACATTTGCTTTGGCCAAGGGTGTTGGCACACTTTGCAAGTGAAATTATTTTTCCCACTGATTGATGACTTTTCTAACATTTTTCACAACTAAAAACTGCAATATAACAATCGAATACGACACAAAATATGTTAGCAAGTATTTTTGATGTATAGGGAGAATGTTTACAACAGTGCTTCGTGAAATTTTGTATGTGAATGGGCAAGGCGTAATAAACTTCAATTGCCAAGTCTGAAGTTCCTTCAAATTTACAAACGCAACATCTTGGTTGATTGTGGCGATGTTATTGGAATACATAAGCTTGTGTTAAACGCATCTATATGAAAAATGTCACTGTGCCGTGGCCTTAAGGTGACTTTAATATCTCTCAAATATCATATATCCTTTTTAAAGTTATTATTATTATTTTTTACACCGTAAATGTCACTTTAGTTTTTTTTGTCATAAAAATATAAAAACAAAAACTTTCCTACTGGGCCATACGGCAATAAATCTAATACAATATTTTCAAATTTATCTAAAGTTTATCTTTAAGTACATAGGTACAAAAAATGTGAAAGCACAATCTTCTCTACAGCATGCTTGTATATGCTATCATATACGTTTTAACAACAATGCAACTTTTGCGGGTAAAGAAAGGTCAAAGCACTTTGAACTCCAGAAATGACCTCACGTAAAATTTACTTACGATTGGCTATTTATCACTGCTGTAAAAGCTATGTTTTGGTATGATTTGCTAATATGCAAGTAACTTTTCTTAATTAATTCGTCACAAATAAATGCAGCTTCAAAACATAAATAATAAATTGTTAATAAAAAAAAGTTACAAAAAAAAAATAATCAAATAAGGCAAATATTTAAATGCAGCACATTTGCCAAAATGAACTTTTGTCGGTATGTATATAAATTAAAAAAAAAAAATTGCTCTTTACACAGTTTGGTTCATTGGGCTGATGTCTAAAAGTATCTTATGCACACTAAAAAAACAAAGAAACAAAAAAACAACAACAGATAAACAAGCTCGTCCGATGATGTCTCGCTGTCTGATGGAGTGACTTGACTTGGGCTGATTATTGTGATTGTGTGGTTTGTGTGATGGTGGTACAGTTTGACTTGAAGCGGCCGTAAGCAAAACAGTGACGAGATTTTTTTCCTATCGCGCGCAGCTATTTTTTCCGTTCATCGGCTTTGCCCATCATTCTTATTTATTTATTGCTTTTTTTGTTTTCTACAATCTCATGTCATTATGGGCATAATTGAATACACATGCATACAATAAAATAAGTATTAAAGCAAATTAGAACAAATCTATTAAAAAAAAAAAAACTAAAAAGTCTAAATGTTGTAACCACGCTTAGTTTTTACTACTACTCTATATTTAGATGTATTGTTTTATAATATTCTTTAAAAAAAAAACAAGTAAAGGTGTGTAAGTTCGGGTGTAACCGAACATTATATACTCAGCGTGAACTTCAATTGTACATTTCATTTCAAATAAATTACTTTTCTACATAACACGGGGCACCGCCCGTTTAAAAAAAAATGTCTCCCCATTTCCTCTTACAATAAAACTTGATAAGTGAAACATTATTGAGTCAAAACTATTTTTTGCTAAGTTATGGCTTTCAAAAATCTTTTATATAAAAGTGGCCGTCTTTTTTAACCGATCTCGTCCATTTTTCCTAGAAATATTACCTGCTATAGGGAAAATTTGTGTACCCAATTTTATTACGATCCGTTAATTTTTCTTCGAGTTATGGCTCCCGAAACATAGAAAATTGCTTAGTCATAAAAGGGGCGGTGCCACACCCATTTTCAAAAATTTTAGTGTTTTCCAATTTAATGTTATAATTCAATTTAGAAAGTAAAATTCTATTGACACAAATCTCTTTTTTGGAAAGATATAGCTTATCTTATTCGTCCACGACCCTTTTAAAAATCTTTTATATAAAAGTGGGTGTGGTCCTTACCCGATTTCGTTAATTTTTCTTAAAATCATTTCTTATAGTAAAGGCAACCTCTCTACCGAATTTTGTTACGATAGGTTTAGCAATTTTTGATTTATGATTAATAATATTTGTAACATTGATTTTATCATAAGGGGGCGGTGCCATGCCCATTTTGAAAAAGTTTTCCAAATTTTTATCAAGGGTCTCAATATCAGTCCACATGTCAACATTCTAGGTGTATTATTTACTAAATTATCAGTTTTTTTGTGTTTTCCAATATGTTATATATATAAAAAAGTGGGCGTTATTATCATCCGGTTTCGCTCATTTTCAATACCAATCTATTCTGGGTCCAGATAAGTACGTGTACCAAATTTGGTGAATATATCTCAATATTTACTCAAGTTATCGTGCTAACGGACGGACGGACATGGCTCAATCAAATTTTTTTTTCAATACTGATAATTTTGATATATGGAAGTCTATATCTATCTCGATTCCTTTATACCTGTACAACCAACCGTTATCCAATAAAAGTTAATATACTCTGTGTGCAAAGGACGCTGAGTATAAAAAATATACGCACTGTATCTATATAAACATATACATATGTATGTACATAAACACGTATTTTACATTTATACATAATATTGTGATTTTAATTTTAAATTTCGGTACAAAAACAAAATTTAGGCTGTTAGGTATATTAAAACAAGTAAGGACGGGACTGTCTTCGGCTGTGCCGAAGACTTCATACCTTTCATGAATGGGGCTGAACAATAATCTTATCCCGTTCGTAATCTCCGAATAATCGGATGTATAAGATAAGAAATATATAGTCAACAGATGTACATACCTAAACGATTTTTAAGATAAATATAAAATACAAAATGGCAAAAAAACCCCTTATCTCAACGATCGGTTGTATGGGATATATATTATATATAGCTCCGATCAAAATGCTTTTTACAGGAAATATTCTATGATATATTAGAATAAATATCACCAAGTTTCACGTTTTTATATTGGAAATTAAGGGAGAAATGGCTACAAAACCGTTCTATCTGAACTATCGGTTGTATGGGATATATATTATATATAGCTCCGATCGAAATGATTTTTTCATGAAATCTTGTATGATATATTAGAATAAATATCACCAAGTTTAACGTTTTTATATTGGAAATTAAGGGAGAAATTGCCAAAAATCGTTCTATCTGAACGATCGGTTGTATGGGATATATACTATATATAGCTCTGATCAAAGTGATTTTTTCAAAAAATCTTCTATGATATATTAAAATATATATCACTGAGTTTCACGTTTCTACTTTCTAAATTAAGGGAGAAATGGCCAAAAATCTTTCTATCTTAACGATCGGTTGTATGGGATATACATAACTATATATAGCTCCGATCAACGTGATTTTTTCAGTATACCTTCTATGATATATTAGAATATATATCACCAAGTTTCACGTTTATACTTTCTAAATTGCGGCAGGAATGACCAAAATTGTCTTATCTGAACGATCGGTTATGGGAGATATTTGTTATAGTGGTCCGATCCTACCAGATCCAACAAATGTCTAATATAATAAAAAAATACATCCTTGTGCAAATTTCATTGATATTTCAAAATTTGAGGGACTAGTTTGCGTTCAAACAGACAGACGGACGGACAGACGGACATGGCTATATTAACTCAGCTCGTCGCCCTGATTAATTCGGTATACTTAATCTATCTATCTATACCTAATCTATCTATCTATCTTCTATATTTCTCAACGTTACAAACATCGGACCAAAGTTAATATACCATTTCATGTTCATGAAAGGTATAAAAAAATATTCTTAATCTGTTCAATATTATTTTCTTAACGTTTTGCAAAAAAGTTTAGATGGGATAGATAATTTTTTGAAAAAAATTACTTTGTTTTGTTGAAAATTGTTATTATTTGTCGATCTATAAGATCATTCGTTCGAAACGAGCTCAAGGCCTTAACCAAACATTTTTTTGTCAGTATAATTTTTATATTTTTTCTTAATTGCAAAAATGTCTAAATTGGATTAGAAGAAAGAAAACTTTTAGTCAGCAGCCATAGCTGGGGATATAGGTCTATATTGAGGGTTGCTTAACTCTTCAGTCGCCTTTAGTCTCCGCTGCGCTAACCATTCGGCCACCACAGCGGCTGTTTGTTGACTTGACTGCTTTAATTTCTACTTTAAATCTGTTTCGTTAGGAAATATATTTTTTGTTTTTGCTCTTGAAATATGTCAGTTATATTAATTAGATGACGGTATTAACAAAATCGGTTTTTTAGTTTGTTATGAAATACAATTTTAATTTTGATGGTATATTAAGACAGGATTTTATATAAAATGTTTAAAAAAAAATGGAACGGAGCGTTCCTTAATCGTTTCCTAAGATAGCTATATGTACCAAATTGTGTATAGAAGGAATAGCCGCAGAAAGACAATACTTAGATACAAATTACAAAGCGTGTAGCGGGACATACAAATGACTGACTAGATAGAGGCATCTGCTATAACACCAGTATGATTGCAAGTGATTTCGAGTTCAAAACTAGCTGATGAAAAATTAAAATTCAAAAACATGTACTAGTAACCATCGTGGTATGCAAATCTTGTAATTTGTCTCTAACATGAATAACGAAATTATATGCAGTTAAACGTTCTTTAAAAATTTATAGATGGTAATTTACTTGATCAAGCTTCATGCAAACATTTTTTTATGAAGATCTTTAATAGGTGCTTGGCCAAAACCCTTTTCATACATCTTACAAAGGATTGAAGATAACAGGAAAAAATACCAAGATAGCAAATTAACTAATGCGAGTACTTGTTTTTACGTCACTACCTATGACCCTCACCTATTTTTGGACCATGGCCGCAAATCGGGCAGTTATCTGCCCGACAATGGTTTATGTATGAAATTTTGGCATTTCGGAACCAGGCGCAAAATTTTAATATGCTCATAGAGCGAAATAGTGGTTTCGAATGGGATTTTAATAAAATTTGTTTAACTATTGTGGGCTTATAACTAGCAAACGCTAAAAAAGAATCTTGCAAATATATAATACATATGTACCACGTATCATTTATTCAAACAGTTAAGGACATAAAAAAGTTAAATTCATTCACCACAAAACACTGAAATTTTATTTTTATATGTACATAAAAATTATAAAAAGCGGTTACGCGCAGATAATGATAAATTATCACACAAACGAAAAACAACCTCCAAAATAGAAAACTGATAAGAGGAATTAAAAACAAACAACATAGCAAATATAGTGAAGAATGAAGAGCGTCAACAAAATACCCAAATCGCCAAGTACAGTCAAAGAAAAAATTATTAACAGAAAACGCGTGCGGTTTGGCGGAATTTGTGACTTGTTTACGCTTAAGTAAATTAATTCTACGCTTCAATGTGCGCGACTGTATTTTATTAACACAAATAAATGCGTAAGGGTGTATGTGGCGAATGGATAACCAAACAAATATTTTTGGCGCTCGTTTGACAATTTTTTATTTTTTTCATTTGATAACTAAGTTTTTTTTCATTTTGGTGGAGTTGTATTGTGAATTGTGCCAGACATACAAACACACGCAACACACCACCAACATATGTATGTATGTATGTATGTGTGTGTATGTATGTGTGTATGTATGTGTGTATGAATGTGTGTATGTATGTATATAGATTTTGCAGTCATCGGAAGGATTAACTTTTATTAGTTATACTCAGCTGAGCAGCGCTCACAGATTATCTTAATTTTGTTCGCATAACGGTAATCGGTAACGGCATAAACTAATCGAGATAGATATAGACTTCTATATATCAAAATGTTCTGGGCGAAAAAAGAAATTCATTTAGTCATGTCCGTTAGTCCCTCCGTCTGTCCGTAAACACGACAAATTGAGTAAATTTTGAGGTATCTTAATGAAATTTGGTATGTATGTTCCTGGGCACTCATCTCAGATCGCTATTTAAAATGAACGAAATCGCGCTATAACCACGACCACTTTTTCGATATCCAAAATATCGAAAACCCGAAAAAGTGCGCTAATTCATTACCAGAGACGGATAAAGCGATGAAACTTGGTAGATGGGTTGGCCTTATGACGCAGAAAAAGGAATTTGTAAAATTTTGGACAATGGTCGTGGCACCGCCCACTTTTAAAAGAAGGTAATTTAAAAGTTTTGCAAGCTATAATTTGGCAGTCGTTGAAGATATCATGATGAAATTTGGCAGGAACGTTACTCCTATTACTAAATGTATGCTTAATAAAAATTAGCAAAATCAAATGGCGAAAAAAATTTTTTTTAAGTCAAATTTTAACAAAAAATTTAATATCTTTACAGCATATACATAAGTAAATTATGTTAACATTCAACAATTTGGTGCAACAAAATAAAAAAATAAAAGAAAATTTCAAAATGGGCGTTGCTTCGCCCTTTTTCATTTAATATGTCTAGACTATTTTTAACGCGATAAGTCGAACAAAAATTTACCAATCCTTGTGAAATTTGGTAAGTGCATAGCTTCTACGACGGTAGCCAGTTTTTATATACAGTCGACCGTCTGTCCTTCCGCTCGGCCGTTAATACGATAACTTGAACAATAATCGATATATCTTTACTAAACTTAGATCACGTACTTATCTGAACTCACTTTATCTTGGTATTAAAAATGGGCGAAATCCGACTATGAACACGCCCAATTTTTCGATATCGAAAAATGAAAAAAAATCCATAATTCTATACCAAATACGAAAAAAGGGATGAAACATGGTGTTTGGATTGGTTTTTTGACGCAAAATATAACTTTAGAAAACACTTCGTAAAATGGGTGTGACACCTACCATATTAAGTAGAAGAAAATGAAAAAGTTCTGCAGGGTGAAATCAAAAGCTCTTGAAATCATGGCAGGAATACTGTTCGTGGTATTACATATATAAATAAATTAGCGGTACCCGACAAATGATGTTCTGGGTTACCCTGGTACACATTTTGGTCGAAATCTCGAAAACGCCGTCACATATACAACTAAGGGCCACTCCCTTTTAAAACCCTCATTAATACCTTTTATTTGATATCCATATCGTACAAATACACTCTAGAGTCACCCCTGGTCCACCTTTATGGCGATATCTCGAAAAGGCGTCTACCTGTAGAACAAAGACCCACTCCCTTTTAAAATACTCATTACCACCTTTCATTTGATACCCATGTCATACAAACACTTCCAGGGTTACCCTAGGTTCATTTTCCTACATGGTGATTTTCCCTTATTTTGTCTCCAAAGCTCTCAGCTGAGTATGTAATGTTCGGCTACACCCGCACTTAGCCTTCCTTACTTGTTTTTTATTTTAATAGAATGTCTTTGCAGTTTCTGTTTTTATTTCAACTTTCCTGCTTTACGTTTATTGAGCTGCGTGACTTTTTTTCTATTATTATGTATTTCAAATATACTTACTTCTATAGATATAATCAAGTTTTTAGTGCTTGCCAAATAAAAAAAAATTAGGCGCGTTTTTATTGGTGACAAAAAATAGCAACAACATCAAAATAGTAACATTGGAAAAAAGGCGGGCTCTCATTCGATCGCAAATAGATCTTTATGTCGAATTTATGTATGGATGTACATATTTGTGATAAAAGATTTAAATATTAATATGTATGTATGTGCAGCCAGTTAAGTTAGAAGGCCAGACAATAAATTTTGAATTTTATTAAAAACAGAAACTTAATAAAATGTAAGTACGTATGCAAATTTACACATGTAGTGTCTACTTGAAATACAAAATCGCATAACTTTCATCATTAACGCCACGGTAAAAGCTGGTAACTCCACTTTTTATTCAAAAGAGCTTTTTGGTACTGATGGAAAAGGGTACGTTTTCTGCACATGATTGTTTTACATTATAATGTTGGATACATCTCTTTGCCTCTTAGGTGTAGGCTATTTTGTGTAAACTTGTGTTATATATGTACATTTATTAATGAATAATTGGCGCGTCGCGATCAATGATGCCTGGCGCATCAAGTTCAAATGAGTTTAAAATTTGCCAACACATACAGTGGAGTACAAAGCAATTGCAGCTAAATACAACGGCGAGTTTTAACATTAACGTCTTTCACACAAAGTCTGGCTTAATTTGGAGTACATGTATCCGCTACGCTTTTTAAATTGGCAGTCATTAACACCCTTATATTAGCTTCAGCTGTACGTTCGTATGTAACCGACTCTTTTGGACTTGCTTTTGACCCACTTTAATAAACATACAGATTCAATTCAATATTTCTCAAGCCTTTAAGAAAATCATAGTTCTCAAATAGATATCCACTTACATATATTTTCTCGAATTGATCTTCAACATCATTTTAATTATTCTCAAAGCTAAGAGACGTTTTGAGAAATATATGGATCTCTGCTTTATATCCAGGCCCGTATCATGTTATCCGATCACGTATCGGAAAACAATTTGCCAAATTATCGTAAAAATAATAACAAATTATGGATTTTATGAGCAGCCGTGGCTTCTTTTTCATACATTTCCTTAATCCTATTCGCCATTTCCGATCAATTTCGATTTGAAAAATTCATTTCGATAATGGCTCGTATAGTATGATACAGACCCAATTTTTTCTCAAACCATGCAGTATCAACACTTCGTCAATTTTATTATTGAAATAACTATCTTCAATGTATAATAAAGTTTTTTTTTCAGATACATCATTTAAATACAAATATTTGTTGTGAAATAATAGATCTGCAATTTATGTAAAACAAAACTTAAATCAATATTTACATGGCGTCATAAATTAAAAACCCACAAAAATGTTTTATCTTCTCATCATTAAAATACTGCAGTATTCGAAATTCACATTTGAGTACGATTGGATAATGAAATTTGAGTACGAGTTGAGAACTATCGTTTTCTCAACGTGATACTCGTAAAAGCATTTCTTTCTTACCTAAGAAAAAAATTATCTTTTTCTTGAGAACATTATAATTGTCAAATCAAGCCACTGTTGAAAAACAGCGCCTGAGATTTCAGAAGTATGCTTGTTATCCACTTGAGCTCTAATGTGACTCAAATAAAAAAATGTAAGGCGCGATAACCTCCGAAGAGATCTAAGGCCGAGCTTCTCTTCCAATTTGCGTCGTGCTCCTCTTGATTTTTCCCTACAAATTGGCCGGACGGGACCTACATGTTTTATGCCGACTCCGAACGGCATCTGCAAGGCAGATGAGTTTTCACTGAGAGCTTTTCATGGCAGAAATACAATCGGAGCGCTTGCCAGACACTGCCGAGGGGCGACCCCGCTTAGAAAAATTTCTTCTCATTGAAAAATTTATTTCTAAAATGTTGATGTTGCTTTGCCCGGGAGTTTAACCCAGGGCATACGGTGTGATAGGCGGAGCACGCTACCATCACACCACGGTGGCCGCCACTCACTCAAGCTCATATATTTTGTGGGAATGATCCAACAGACACTATACTAAGGGTCGTATCCCTAGTTAAGTTAGAATTTATTTATAGGATAGCAATCCTGATTTGTAGGGAAACTCAAGAGGAGCACGACGCAAATTGGAAGAGCAGCTCGGCCTTAGATCTCTTCGGAGGTTATCGCGCCTTACATTTATTTATTTTATTTTTATAGCAACGCTGACTATGTTCCGCCTTCACACATACACAATCGGCTTTTTATATGTTTACCTGCTATGACTCAAGTTCAGCTACTGTTGGGAAACAGCGCTTGAGATTTAAGAAGTATGCTGGTTATCAACTTGAGCTCTTATGTGTCTCAAGCTTACTATCAAAATATTGAGGACCGCATCTTTACAGCTCCGACACATAAGCAGTTTTTCATATAGATGAGTTTAACACATGCTTATGCATTATGAGTAGATTGCATGTATTTTTATGGAGAATGGTAGAATGAGCGACACTAGCGCCATCTGATATTGAAAAGTAGCCAACTCCCCAATTTTGTTCCAAGCAAATCATAAGAAGAAGAATTTGACATTTGCTTTGGCTAAGGGTGCTGGCACACTTTGCAAGTGAAATTATTTTTCCCACTGGTTGGTAAATTTTCTAACATTTTTCACAATTAAAAACTGCAATATAACAATCGAATACGACACAAAATATGTTAGCAAGTATTTTTGATCTAAAGGGAGAATGTTTACAACAGTGCTTCGCGAAATTTTGTATGTGAATGGGCAAGGCGTAATAAACTTCAATTGCCAAGTCTGAAGTTCCTTCATATTTACAAACGCAACATCTTGGTTGATTGTGGCGATGTTATTGGAATGCATAAGCTTGTGTTAAACGCATCTATATGAAAAATGTCATTGTGTCACCGCCTTTAGTTAATTTAGAATTTATGTGGAGGATCTATGTTCGGCCTTCACACATACACAATCAGCTTTTTATACGTTTACAACAGTTCATCAAAAGCGAGAGCAGATGAGTAATGAATTTGATTTGTTTTATGTAAGAGCAGTGCACGGACTTTAAAAAAATAAATGTTGCTAGAAAGAATATGAAATATGTTATGAATTAAAATAATTCCATTACAGATGTTGCAACCTCCCTGGCACTTAATAAAGTCATGCTTTCCAGGAATGTTTGTTGGGAAGGAGCTTTTTTGATAAACTTATGTAAAACCAGTAGGCTTAAGATTGAAATATTTGATAATGTCGGCCTTTGGGGGAAAATCTCATTGCATTGTCAATTAAGTTAATATTTTATAAGGTCCATTTGAAGAAAAGAGTACGCAATATTTATATACATGTGTAGGTAAAGATATTGGATGCTTGACAACCATATTTAGTTTATTTAATTTAATTCATGGAAAACAACATCAATCACACAACATTTCGCAAAGATTTATACTTAGCAAACTAGTTTTTGCAGGCTATCTAGTTGCCCACTTACTATTTATAGACTACACTTAACCACTTGCGCTGCCATTCATGTACTCATCCAAACATAAAAAAGAGTCATACAAACAAACATGCAATCGACCAATACTCAACGCCTAAAATTAACAATTTAATCTGGCAATAGCGTAGCAAAACAAGCTCAAGCAAACAAATTAATAATAAATGTAACAAAAATATGCAAAGCGTAACGAAAGATAGTGTACAAAAAAGAATGTGACAAAAATATTTTCGTTGTTTGTGGTATTTTTTCATACACAATTTGTTGCCTAAATTTTACCTATAAATGTATGAATGTTTGTGTGATTGTTTGTTTCACTTTCATTAGATGGCGGGATTTTCATCTTGACGCTAAAATTCTTATTGACAATTTCTTGAGCGCGGCAAGTGATTGAGTGCGTGTGTGTGTGTTTATTGGGCAGCGCAGGAAGAGGAAAGAAGAAACCGACATCAATAAGAGTTGTAAAGCAAAACAAAATTGAGTGACAGTAGCAGCAGGCATTTGTATGTCCGGCCAACAAAATTTTAAGGCGGGAATAAATGCGGGCGCGCAAAATAAATACGCATGCAAGTGTTTTTCTAGTTTTTTCATGTTGTTTTTTTTTTTTTTTGGTAAGTAAGAATATAAATGAATTTCAATTTTAAATTGTAGTGATTGCCTGCGCGCCAAGTGTGTGACATACAATAAGGCATATGTGTAAAAGAGTACACAAAGCAATATTCTTGAAATACAAACAAATGCGATTCAAAAACTGAAAGGAGGACACCTGAACTCGTGAAAGGCAACACAAATTGGTATAGTGGGAAAATCTTTTACGATTTTTGGCGCTCAAAAAAAAGTATGCCCAAGAGGCACATTACTTGTTCCTAGATAGGTACCTATGTTTGTATGTATTGCGATAGCCATAATCTCTGTGAATGCAACTTGTCTAGGAATTTATATGATTTGAGCGGGTGCACTGCTTGGCTGCAATGAGATTAATGATTGTATCTACATCAGTAGGTGCTTATGTGCATATCCAGCACATATAAAATAAAGCGAGAAACATAAAAATGGCTCTTATTTTGAAAACTGGTGGTGTCTAGTTTTTGACTTACACGGATATAGTTCACATTTACGGGGATTTTTACATATTTCACCAAGCCCCTGCTAGCGATTCCCTGACAATTTTATCGTCTATCGCCTAGGAGTAACTAATTCGATACATTTTGTAGTTACTAAGGCGATTTAATTTCACAAACAAAAAATATTTTAGGAGAATTTTTTCTTCCAAGCAGATATTTAGGCGATAAATAACCGTAACGTTTTGAAATTCTTTTTATTTCACAAATTTTTGATGATTTTTTTTTTCAATGAAATGCTTTTCACTCCATGAACTCGAATTAAAACATTATTGTGATAAATGGTCCAAACAGAGGTTTTTTGTGGAGAATCCAACATTCGCAAGAACATACTTTTTCTCTTACGCTTTTTTTGGGGAACGAACTCATTCGCATTTTTGGATTACTTGTCTTCCCAATGGCGCTTCGTGTTAACCCAGCCTTGGCAAGAAATTGGCGAACGTATTTCTCTTTGCGTCCCAAGTCTTCCCAAGTTTCTGTCAAAAGATTTTCTCACTCCACGATGAATCTGCTTTACCAAAATCTACTTTCCAAAATATCCTATCGAATTATAACTATCTCATAATAAAACTTAAAAACAACGTCCTGTCTCAGAATATGTTTCACAAAAGGTCCTATCTGAGCCCAAATTCAACATATTTTGACATTAACGAGGGTGTTTGTAAAAAAAAAAATGTCTGAGTTGCGGCATCCTTCAATCAAGTCCTGATATAATGCATTTTTTAAACAAAATTCTGAAATAAAGCGTTTTAAAAATTTTTCTTAGATATAGCGTTTTCGAATCGGCAGTCGATTTTCTATAAAGACGGTCAGAGAAAATAATGAAAATTTAAAATGATAATAACCATTGAAATTTTGCTATATAGGCCTAAGCTTTTCATTGAAAAATGGAATCATTTCGCCCGAGACAGTGACTCTTAAATTGTAGCAAGGTATAATTGGACTCATTCAGTCCATGGACACTGCGGACTCATTCAGTCTATGTGAGGTCCTCATGGACCGGTCAGTTGAACTTATAACTGGTTGAAAAAATGTCTTAAATTGTATACAATAGAGTCAAAATGTCCCATCCGTCATTTTGTAATACGCATTCACTAGTTTTATTAAAGAAATAAATATTTCACTATATCAAAAGCAAAACAAAGTAATTTAACCGCGGGTTCGAATCGAGCTCAAGGCCTAACAATAATTTTTTATCATTATTATTGTTATGATAAATTTTTTCTTAATTGAAAAAATTTTTTTTATTCAATTAAGAAAAAATTTATCAACAATAATAATGATAAAAAATTATTGTTAGGCCTTGAGCTCGATTCGAACCCGCGATCTTACAAATCAGTAGGCCGATATAACAACAAATATTGTCAAAGCAATTTAAGTTTTATTTACAGTTCTTTTCTATGAAAATCAACAACAAAACTAATAAAATATTACTTTTTTATTTTCCATGAGTAAAACCTTTAACGGCATTTTGTGAATGCAATCATAATATTAATATTTTTATTACATCATATATATAGAAAGATAAGTTTTTTTGTCATACTTCCTTCTTTACCCAATCAGCAAGGAAACAGATCGGCAAGAATCAGCAAGAACAGATGCACAATTTATTACATATATTCAACTTTTTATTAAGAAAAACTATTCTGAAAATGAAATGAACACAAAAAAAGTTCCAAATCCAATATTTTGTTTTTTAGTTAACCTAAAATCCAAATAATTAAATTATAAATTATCGTGGCAATACTGCTCTCCTTGATTGCATAACAGGGGTTGAAATGCAACGCAGCAAAAAAAAAACCGCCAAAACTGTCTGCTTTTGCTTCACGCAAATCTTATTGGAACATACTCAAGAGAAACTACAAAGTACCTACTACTTATGACACCGCATTCGTCCTTGCAAGGAAGTCACACTACACTACCGAGTCGCTCTCTCATAAATACAAAGAAGAAAGAAACAAAATAAATGAATCAGGTGATTCAGGTATTGCCGCCATTCAATTTTTGCAGGCAATCGCACATTTATATGTGAATGTAAAAAAATTGGCGGAAAAATTACACGATAGGAAAAAGAGTAAGAATCATCTAAGGCAGCTGTTCTTAAGTTTGATTTCTTTCATAATTTTTTATACAGCGAGCAAAATTGCAAGATTTTATCAGTTTTGCTGGATCATCTTATTTTAACTTTACATATTGCGAGTTATTATTACGTTAAAACTTTGTCTCTATGTAAACTCTTCAAAAGTGATTGATATACATATTGACTGCTGAGTGGAATATCACGTTATCTCGGCTGCCGTTTCGAAAACGCACCATCACAGAAAACGTTTAAATAACGCCCAATTTCAGATTTTGTTTCCAAAACGTCCAGCTCATGATTAATTTGAAGAACGCCCTATCACAGATTTTGTTTCAAAAAACACTCTAATTGAGCTCAAATCCAATGAATTTTGTCATTAGTTTGGGTATTTATAACACAAAAAATCCGAGATAGGGCGTCGCCGAATTTTGAAATAGTGCGTTTTTGAAACAAATTCTGAAATAGGGCTTTCTTTAATCAAATTCTGAAATAGCATGTTTTTTTGAACATATACTGAGTTAAGTCGTTTTCGAACTGGCAGTCAAAAAAGCACAATTACGCTAGGCGCCGATAAGTCAGCAGAAGTACCATTTAATTGGCATTTCAGTGACGTGGAAGATTGCTATAAGATTGTGTTATGTACGTACAAATTTGTTGACTTGGGATTTGAATTTAGAACATTCAACTCTTTATAACTTTTATTTTTTTGTCCTCTTAAACCTGAATATTCAGGTGTTCATCGCTTTGACGGTGTCCCTTATTCTGACATCTTCGGCATGTGTATATTTAAGAGGTTGTCTGTGATATGTATATAACTTTGAATTCTACTATTATGATCGGAGTTCATGCTACAATACGTTTAGAAATAAAATAAATATATAAGCCGCTATATGGTGGCCACCGTGGTGTGATGGTAGCGTGCTTCGCCTACCACACCATATGCCCTGGGTTCACACCCCGGGCAAAGCAACATCAAAATTTTAGAAATAAGGGTTTTCAATTAGAAGAAAATTTTTCTAAGCGGGGTCGCCCAGCGACAGTGTTTGGCAAGCGCTCCGGGTGTATTTCTGCCATGAAAAGCTCTCAGTGAAAACTCATCTGCCTTGCAGATGCCGTTCGGAGTCGGCATAATTGTAGGGAAAATCAAGAGGAGCACGACGCAAATTGGAAGAGAAGCTCGGCCTTAGATCTCTTCGGAGGTTATCGCGCCTTACATTTATTTTATTTTGATATAAGCCGCTACTAGAATTTTTCAGGAAAAACAGATTAAAAGATTTGTATTCCCCAAAACAGTATAGAAACATTTTCACAGAAAACAAATTTTTTTGAGGAAATTTGTACGAAAAATGAAGCAATCAAAATTTATTACTTTTGTCACACAAGTGAATACTAGAAAATATATCTGTCAAAAATGTGAGGTTATGTTGTTGACATCACCCTTAATTTTTGCATTATGCCTTTCTAAAGTTTTGATAAGAAAACAATTTGAATTGAAACTCATTTTTTTTTTTATTTTATAAAGTGAAATTGTGCACATTCCGTACTTCTGCCGAAAAAAGTTTGAAGTAATTAATTGAAAAAAATTATTTTTGGTTTGCCTGAAATATAATAATTTCACAACAGCTTGCAATCGGAGCTCAAGTTCTATTTCTTATAGATACATACTTGTAAAATGAGTTTTCTTTTAATTTTAAATTACTTTTACAATTTTAAAGTAGATATTTTAAGCAATGAACATTTTTCCTAACTTACCAGTAATTAATGTCTGCTTGCTGTAGGGTTTATAGCGCGCAACCTCATTGAGCGCCGCATCGTTGGCAGTACGATTAATATGAATCGTTCTCAATTTAGTTTTTGTAATCATTGCTGTTGGTGTCGTCTCAATTTGTTCTTGTCGTCGTAGCGCTAACGCATCAGCATCAACTGCATCATCACCATCATTACCATCAATATCGCTTGTAGTCCACTTATTCCGCTTACGCTGCTGCGCCTTTTCATGAGCTTCCAGTTCTTTTGCTATTAAATCGGGCAACAATGATTTATCATCTTTTTCTTCTTTTAACAATTCTGAGACTTTCGAATTTTCCTTTGTTTGCGCTATGGGTTCAATAATTTTATAATTTTCCAAACGTTTACGTTGACGCGCATTTTCATTATCGAGTTGTCGCACCATTTCACGTTGATCCGGTGTACCGAAGAGATTTCGTCGTACACCACCCAGTGTTGTTGGACGCACTGGTGGTGTTGGTGGAGTCCTAGCATTTAGAGGTGTAGCGCGTATGCTGCTGCTATTCGTATGTAATATAATTGGATGCACTTGGCAGGGTGCCATTTTTGTTTTTTTTTTTTTTTGTTTAAGTATGAGATAGTTTTATTTGTGTAATAATATTTGAATATCGTCAGCTCTCTTTTGATTTTCTAACTTTGCTTGCTTGAGCATGCACGGGCATGTACCTAATGCGAGTATAACTTTTTTTCTTTTCTGCTACACTACGCTGTTGGTTGTGATTTATTTTTAGTTGTTGTATAACTCGCGCCTTTTCACTTTTTGTTTGCTTTTAAATGCATTTGTACGTATGTATGTATGTATTTATCTCAGTTAGCAGGCACTTTGGCTTTTTTTCACTTTGTGCGCAGTAATATAATATATGTAGGTATTCACTATTTTAGGTATTTTTTCTCATGCACTGCACTTATTGCTTGCTCTCGGTTTTTTTTCTTTGTGTTACGTTTGCTTTATACTTGTATGTATGTTTCTGTTTAATAATTTTAAATTTCTCACTTGGCGGTTTCTAATTTCTAATTTAATTTTTTTTATTTTACTATTTTCTACACTTTGCATTAATACGCGCCAATTAGACAGGAAAATAAGCACACAGTCATCTACACACACACATATGCGATATTCGCTTTGGGGTGTGTGTAGAATAAAATTACAAAAAGTGTATACACACCGCAGTAAAATGAACTTTCTTTCAAAGCGTTCGAAATACGAATGAAAATTTTGTACTCAACAACTCAACAATGGCCGCCGACAATTGCTAATATCACAACGAACATGTTCCACAACTCGTTGGTTTGAAGAATGTAGTATGTGTGTATGTGTGATGTGTGTATGTGTATCGCTTGCACGCGCAATGTTGCATTTTCAACGTATGTTAATAACATTTTTTTAAAGCAGCATAGAGGACTAGTTTGAGTATTTCGGTACTACGGCATATTAAAATGCAGAGAAAATTCTTGGAAGTTAATAAATAATAAAATAATATTTTAAAAAAGTAAACAAAAAATGATCAAACCCTGAACCACAATAAATCGAAATCTATGCTAATTTTCTTTTGACTTGACATTCTTCGGCACGGCGAATTTTACGAATATGCATGCTATTATTTTAGCTCTAGAAGCTCATTTATCCCCTTTAATGACGCTTTAAGTATTGCAGTCGTTCTTTCATAGTTACACTCAGAAAAAAATTTCTGCCGATTGAAGAAATATGGGAATGAAATGGCACTTAAGTAATTGTTTCCTCATTCGCTTGGCCATATTTCTTCAAAATGAGCGAAAATTCTTCAAATTGAGGAATTTCTCCTCATTTTGCAGAAAATTTGGCCATGCGAAGAGGAAAAAGTTTCTTAAGTGCCATTTCATTAAAGTTTTTCTGAGTGTAAGCGTACTCTAATAAGCTGTAACTTGCTTAGCGTATAAAACTAAAGAAAACGATTTAAGAGGTCAAAGGACATAAGAAAATATAGTTTTTTAAAATCGTATTGCAATTGCAATAAAAAAAAACGTTTTAGCTGTATATGCAAGAACAAAAACAGGTATAATATTTTTCTAATGCCCTCTCAATATAAGCTTCAAACTTTGGAGTTTTCTTTTACCGATATTCACCGAGTCTAAAGTTCCTTTACGACAAACAAATTTTTGTTTAGTTTGTTTAAGTGAACTGTGAAAAATATGTTTAGAAAATATTTTCTCTTTAAAATTCTCAAAATTACTTGAAAAACAAGACCAAAAAGCTTAAATAAAAAAGCTGCAATATGACTTCAAAAACCTTCCAAAATTCCCATCATGTATATTCGATATTTATCAAGTTCCAAGTGACAATTACTTTTTACAATTTTAGATAAGTTGTATTTTTTATATAGAGCTGCTCATGGAAATGCTCCAATAAATGTCTCCTTATCATAGAGTTTGTACTAAATGGAAGAAACACAGAGATTAGTTCGAAAATTGCTATGCTTTACTCCAAAATATATTAAACAAATTTATTTAAGTGTTATAAAATAGTTCATACATATGTTAAAAACGGCGAACAACTGAAAAAAATCGCCATGTTAACGAAGGGAAAAAACTGATTGAATTTCCCATATGCGCGAACGTAATTTTGAGTTTTTAGCAAGACCGCGCTGCTGGAGTAGTGATACTAATATTCAATAGAACATATAGACCAGCGTGCATAATTTTAAAATTTCCGATTTTTTATCTAGAACATTGTTGAGCTACATAGGTGTGCGATTAAAAAAATAACATTAAAATTGGCGAAATACAAGTCAAATTACTAGCATTATCAATTACCCACCAACGATTTAATATGTTTCTTACTCGTAATGCAATTGACTATACTTTATCTGCCCTGAGTCGTTTTCTCTCCTTTTGGTTAAGTGGGTTTCTTTGGTTTCAACAACACTGTTGGTTGTATATTCGTGTTGTGTGTTCGCAATACTTGTTCACATCATACCATACCTTTATACCCAATCAAACATGTTTCCTTCAAACATGTTTTCTTTTTGTTACTGCGCTGCGCAGCACGCGATTTTTTACCAACCATCTAGCGTCAACGTTGTAAACAACAATACCAGCTTTGTTTTGCTCGCTTATTTCGCGTTTTTTAGCAGCACGATTAAATTATAAGCAAACATATGTAGGTACACATATAAAATGTATTTTTTATTTTCTTATATTGTAAAAATTTGCAAGCTTATAAAAAAAGCAAAAGTTTTTGTTTTCTTCTGTTCTTTCGCCAGACGTAAGTTGGCAATTGCCAGTACCTAGTAGCAAGTATGTATATACCTACATATGTAGTATATATAAATATGTTTATAATTTTTAAACACAGAAATCGCATAGCACGAAAGCGTTTCTTGGTTTTTTTCTGCTTATTTCCAAAATTGCTTATTCTTTCTTTTTTGCCTTGTTTTGGTAAGCGTTTTTTTTTTGCATTGTGCTTATGCGACTCATTCAGTTTGCCTTTTTCATTTTATTCATTCATTAATGAATATTCTATTTTTGTTAACAATTTGTTTATTTACTACGTCATATTCACGTGCTTTACCTATATATTGTTTCATTCATGCATGTATACACACATATGTACATATACATAATATATGTTCGCTTACTTTAAACCGGAAAAAGGCGCATTCGTTGCCGGAACTAAATTGATTGTGAATTATGACAGGTGCGTACATATGAATAACGATCACGTATGCATACATACATATTCATATAAATAAAAGCTTTTATTTGTTGGCAGACATTTATGTATGTATGTATGTATGTAAGATTGTTGATCGTTTCATTTAAGTGTTAGGATAGGCTACGTTACAAATTAGGATAGGTTAGTCTTATTATAGAGATAGAGAATATTTTTGGAAGTTCAATCATTCAAGCGGTCTTATATTCTTGAGTGGCCAAGTCTAGTTGGGGGGTCGACTGTTAATACGCTACCAAAAATATCGAGAGAGGTGTCAAAAGACGCGTATTGACCTCGACAACAATAATCCGAAGGCGGAAAAGAAAAATTGTATCCCTGACCGGAGATATTTGAAGTTGCAGTTGACATGTTGTTGTAATGTTGTAGTACCCACAAAAAAACTTGTGAACCTAAGTGTTTTGCGCGGATATAGTTTTGGTCTCCAAACCGGTGTTGGACCCACCCAGAAAGGTGTTCTGCGCAAAAATACGATGGATACCACCCCCGGTTTCGGAGGGACCCGCGAGTCATTTTTCGGTTTTTCGTTAATGTCTTTTGGGAGAGTTAACATTTCTATTTTCCGCCCTCGGGTTATTAATACTGAAGTCAATACGCGTCTTTTGATATTTCTCTCTATATTTTTGGACGCATATTAGCAGTCGACCCCTCAACTAGACTATTACCGAGATCATTAATCAATTGTTTTTCATTGATTGTGATTTTACTGAAATCAATAAGATCAGCATATACATAAATCTAACTATGAGAATTGTGTTATATTTAGACATATGTGCTTGTGCCTTGTACTAGCTAGAGCAAGATACTGCTGGCGGTTACCGAGGTGTGGTGGTAGCGTGCTAGGCGTACCATACTGAAGGCCTTGTGTTTAAGCAACATCAAAATCGTAAGGAAAATGTTTTGGCAGACACTCCGAGTGTATTTATGCCATTTAATTTTTTTCCGCGGCAATACATCTGGAAGAAAAACTCGGCCTAAATCTCCCAAGAGGTATATCACTCCTTGTATTTTAATTTTAGGATACTGACAGGCGTTTCTTTGCAAGACCACCGTTATTTCCGCGTGTTGATCTAATCCTGATATTGTGACAGTGATTTTCTAGATTAATTTACTAAATCCACTTAGCGGGCTCTTAGACCCTCATTTTAATGTTGTTTGGTTGCTTTCCAACCACAGCCACCCAGAAAAGAGTAATTGTTCTATAATTAGCTCCTAACCGTAGCAACCTTGGGGAAATTAAGCACGATAAGCACTGCTTCTGGCAGAATAACCCAAGTCCCGTCGATACCAATTATTCTCGGTTGCATCTATTAAGCTGAGTTTGGAACACGGATAGATAGTGCGACCTGTAATTGCACTGAGACAACATCTATTTCATTTCCACACCGCATTTAATTTTTCACCTTCTCTTTGCAAACACTGTTGCCATTCTAGTACGAGTATCTTCTTAAGCGAAAATGCTACTTAATACTGTTATAAAATTGATGCAATGTCCTTCAAAGCAGAGTTGTTTACGATACGACTGTGACCACGCTGCTCCCCCTTTCAGGACTCAGACTCCTCCAGTTTTAAAGCTGACCTTGTTGCGGTTACAGGAATCTGCAGGTTAAACGGTAATATTTCCATTTTTAGCGCCATCCGTCGAAGGCAATGTAAGTCCCCTTGTTACCATACTATCGCCTCGAACGTTAGTATTTAATATAGGATCACTTTGAGTATATTTTTGCAAGAGTAGAATGCAACTCCACGCTTCATTTATTATATTTTTTTGTTGAAATGGTGGGATGCGAGTTAAATGTACTATCTATTTAAATGCCGCGGTACTTTGCCGTTAAAGAAACCTACAGCTCGATGCAGCAGAGTTGGGGGTAGTCGAATTCGGGCGATTTCATTTTTGTTACTAAAAAGGATCAGTTCCTGGTAAACATTGAGCCCGCTGGAGCGGTTCATAGTTGTAGCCTATGAAGCGCCGTCCCTTCTAGAGTTTCGCTTAACATAGAGGGAACGAACCCAAATCTTCAATAATTAAGTCGCCTGCATATGATACTACCATTACTCCATTTTCATTAAGTTCGAAGTAGTATGTCGTTCAGTGGGATAGTCCCAAGAGTAGGGGCAGAAAATCGCTATTGTTATAGCCGATACTATGGTAGCTTATTTAGTTCCGTTTTTCAGCATCGATGTTGTCCATTCGCCTATATGGCTTTCTACTCCAGCGTATAGCCGCAAGTGGAACTTTCTAACGGAAATCCAAAGGAACAATCATTTTCAACATACTTTCATCCTAAAGAAGAAGCTGTTAGATGTGTGAGTTGTACATACCAATTGGAAAGATGGTTTATGTGTTGTTAAAACATTTTATGAGTAGGCATTAGTAGGCTGTCTATGTGGGGGTTGAGTCTGTGTGCGTTAGAGTTTACTCTACTACAATATCTACCAAGGTAGGGTGCTGGGTAAATTGACAAAGTCGTTTGGCGACCCTACTTCTTAATATCAAATGGCTGAGTCAGATATTGTCAGATTTCGTCAAAGCGCTTTCGGAGTTGGAGCTTATTTTTTCCATTTTTCAAGATTCCAAAATCAGACCTTCATCGTGTGACACACTTATATACACTCGATGAAATTTTGTTGTCAAGAAGCTCTCATATGATAGACAACTAATAATTTTTCAACTCGGCTTCCTCTATAAGAGTAAACTGCGACTTAAAGATGTTACCGAGCAGTAGGCGCATATTTCGCACACATTCAGTATAACCGCAGAGAATAATTCACTAAAAAAAGTGGTACTACGACGACTAGGAAACGAAGGTCGCTGCTTATAGGATTAACCTGCGAAAGGGCGCAGTATTTATCGCTGTAGCGCTACAGTGACGCTAAGATAAAAGTGGCGTTCCGAGTACTTCCTACAGGATTCATATCAATACCTCCCTTAAAAATAAATAAATGTAAGGCGCGATAACCTCGGAAGAGATCTAAGGCCGAGCTTCTCTTCCAATTTGCGTCGTGCTCCTCTTGATTTTCCCTACAAATTGGCCGGACGGTACCTACATGTTTTATGCCGACTCCGAACGGCATCTGCAAGGCAGATGAGTTTTTTCAGATGAGAGCTTTTCATGCCACAAATACACTCGGAGCGCTTGCCAGTCACTGCCGAGGGGCGACCCCGCTTAGAAAAATTTTCTTCTAATTGAAAAACCTTATTTCTAAAATTTTGATGTTGCTTTGCCCGGGAGTTGAACCCAGGGCATATGGTGTGATAGGCGGAGCACGCTACCATCACACCACGGTGGCCGCCGCCACCTCCCTTAACCTTGGGGAAATATTTCGAAGGTTACAACAACAACAAAGAGACGCCTAGTTAGAGGAAAGATAGTGTAGCTGAAATGTTTGAGTTCGAAAATATATTCATTTGTCCCAGCTTTGTTTTGTTGAAAGGACGCTCTGGGAGCTTCAAGTCCTCTCTCGACCGTTACTGTAATTGGAACTACTATAATGGTAACCATAACTGTAATCGTAACCGTAACTATCACAGTAACTGTAACATTACCTTTGCTATAAACGTAACTGTAACCAAAATCAAACCGAAAACATAACCATATCTGCTATCATGCACACGACGGTAACTGGAATCGTAAAGGTCATCGCAACCTTAACCTTACGGTAGTAGTAACTATAATATCACCCGTAAGTATCTGAGATCATTAACGCTGCCTTAGCAGTAACAGTAACCGTGACTATAATAATAAACAGAGCAAGTTTCCACAACAGGTTCGTCTCTGTCTTTGTTTGACTGAATTGATCGATTTTTAAGAAATTTCAATAGCTTATGCTATTTTTCCTAATCTATGTTTAAACAAACTGATGTACGAAGACTTTAGTGAAACACTGTACATAAAAATGCTGAATATTCGAAATTTTTGCATTTATGAAAACTTTTATTGAATGCATTAATTGAAATTAATTTCATTTTACAGAATTTTAATTTTATCATTAAAAATCGAATATCATCCATATACTGAACCCATAAAGTCGCTTACCGTTTCAACCTTCATATCCGCCCTTAATCCACCAGATACTTAATACATACATATGTATGTATGTAGATAGTAAGCACGATATCTGCGCATTCGCAATTCCCAATTTGCGTCGTCACTGCACCATCAGCAACAATAGTAACACATACACCTCTTCTACTACCTATACCTCTTTACTCTTATCCCGCTTTGCTTAACCCTCGCGCCAAAAAGTAGCGTCACAGCCCAAAAAAAAACCAATTCCAAAAATCCATCAACGTACGGGCAAAAAGTAAAATTGGCTGCTGACACACGCACTGCGCAATTGTTTTTATTCTAGCTCTAGGTGTTGTTGTTGCGATTTTTGCAGGATATTCGCCTGATCCTTTACACTACACTCCTTTCACTTTTGTTACAAGAACAATGAAATTTCAGCTTTCGTTCGATTTGAATGAATGAAATACTCGTAAATTCATTTAAAGGTAAATGTGTTTTTGTCTATTGTAGCGAGTTTAAGAGGTAAAGTGAATGTGAATCGTTACCATACTATATTTTTTTGGGCTACAATTCACCAAAAGAGGACCAAAATTATAAAAAAAAGAACCAACTTTAATAAAATTTTTTGCAAACAACCTATCTGAGCCATAGTTTTTAGCACAGCATTTGATTGTTTGACAAAGAATGAAGGGAAAATTGTCCAAATGTGCGCAAATATGTACAAAGATGTTTAATTAGTAATAATTTTGCTAAAAAACTCCTATAACGCAGTTCTCAATTAATACATTAGACTACCGCGGGTTATGTGCCTTCGAATATTTTCGATTTGGGCATGCCTTTGGTAACAAGCGACAAAAATACAGAGATCAGAAAATTTAAGGGATAAAAAAATTCGCTCCCGAGGCAGTTGTGCTACACCTTTTCCAGTTTATAATGAGAATATATAACTTTGTATTGAGAAATATAATTTTATATTGAGAAAACGCAAATCAATAATGGGAAATCCAACTTTATAATGAGAAAATAAAAATCGATAATGAGAAGCGTAACTTCTCATTGAGAAAATATAAATTGATAGTGAGAAATGTTACTTCATATTGAGAATACATAAATTGATAATGAGAAATATGTATTGATAATAACAAAAGATAATTTAATAATGAGAAAATATAAAATTTTTAGAATGAAAACTTGCAATTAAGCCGATCTGGAGTCGGTGAGCCAATGCTGCAATATTTCGGGGATACAGCATAAAGACAATTAAATTATAGCGATGTTTAAAGCGCTCGGAAGCGTAAGGTCAAATACGGAAAACATATTGTACCGAACTTTTTGAAAACTCCTGATTATTTTACAGCTTCTGTCAGCATTCAAATCTTTGAACGGTCGAATAAATAACTCAAATATTAAGTATAGCAATATATATTTTATTTACAGCTGCAACATCTTCGTTGACTATGGCGGTGTTACTGGAATGCATAGATTGCTTTGAACGCATCTACAAATATGACAAACTTCACTGTGTGTTTAGGTCTCTACTTGCATATCCACTAAAACAAAACATCTGGTTGGAATGTAGGTATGTGCGGTATGGCTCTCGCACATTCCCCTCCCGTTAACACATTTTTTGATGCATCCTTTACTCCTTCAAGATACTACCATATTTGCCCGTTTACTTAAGTAAGATTTTTTAAATTATCGAATTCGCCATCCACAACAGACATTTTTAAGTTGTGAACGCGTATCAATTAAGGTCCACTTAAGTAAAAACAAGTACAAATAAAAACGTAAATTTTTTTATTTTCTCATTATGAGCTTACATTTTCTCATTACCAATTTCCTTTTTCTCAATATGAAGTACTGTTTCTCATTATGAATTTATATTTTCTCAATATGAAGTTACATTTCTCATTATCTGTTTATAAAATTACATTTTTCATTATCAATTTATATTTTCTCAATATAAACTTGCATTCTCTCATTATAAACTTCAAAAGGTGTAGTAATTAATCGTACTGTATATCAGAAAATACATATTACGATAATGTTCCCAATTGCACTGCAATAATATTTGACTTGCTTTCCGATTAACTGGATTTAGACGTAACAAAAAAGTTAGAGCACCAATACGTTCAATATTCGAAAAAATCTGCTTCCTGGTGCTGGGCGCATGATTAATTAATTGTAGGCCAACCATTTTTCCTCATAGATGCTCTGCTGTGGGAAACGAGCCTCTCCTGTGGATATCTTAAATTCATTACTACAAGTTTACCAAGAAACCTTTTTTGAAAGTGTCAACATTTCAGCGAAATCGGTTATCCCAAGCTTACTCGTACGTTGAGTAAGCATTGAAAGCTCCATACGTATAAATATATACTAAGATGGGTTAATTGATTATTTGTTGACTTTTACTTTCAAAAATCGATTTATATAAGAATTTTGAAGAGCGGCCTAGTTCGGAACTTTTTTCAAACCCGCCCCTATATCCGAACTTGATTAAATGACGCCCTGTCTGAAGATTTCATGATATAGCTTATTTTATTCGTTCACAACCCTTTTAGAAATCTTTTATGTAAAAGGGGGTGTGCTCCATAACCGATTTCGACAATTTTTTCTTCCATGGATTTCTTATAGAAAAGGCAAACTCTCTACCGAATTTTGCTATGATAGCTTTAACGGTTTTTGATTTATGATTAATAATATTTGTAAAGTTGATTTTATCTCAAATTTTTATCAAGTGTCTCAATATTAGTCACACATTTCAAATTTCAACATTCTAGTTATATTATTTTTTTTTTAGTTATATTATTACGAAATAATCAGGTTTTTTGTTGTCCAAAATATTATATGTTAAAAAAGTGGGCGTGGTTATTGTCCGATTTCGCTCGCTTTAAATGGCGATGGGAGATGAGTGACAAATGTCAAATTTCAGTAAGATATCTCAATATTGTGGCGAATTTTGACATCGCTAGGCTAGTTAATAATCACGAAAAAACAAAAACATGAAGCAGCCACTCTTATGTACAAGGCAACAAAGAGATGCCTCACACACACAGATGTAGTCATCAGCCGAAGTTTTTACTCACACATACACACGCATATATGTACCTCAATTACCAAGCAGGAGATACAGCAGTTCTAGAAGGCGAAACGTCTAGACTTTAGTAGAAATATGCGAATGAAGCAACGGAGAGTATAAAAGCAGCGCAAGCTGAGTAGTCAGAATCAGTTTGATTTAAACACGCTATCAGTTGCGAATTGAAGTTTAATTGTGAAGTATAATTGTAATACTCCCAAAGTAAACTAATAAGGACCATTTTGCAATACAGAATATTGGAGTGATTTATTCAACAGTTTAGCGATTCGAACGTTAACAGAAGGTTGCAAATAAGCGGAATTTCCCAAAATTCGTTACAATATTTACTCAAGTTATCGCTATCACAGAAAGACGGACGGAGGGACAGACATGGCTAAATTGGTTTTTTTAACTTGAGCATATTGATATATGGAAGTCTATACTTATCTCGAATCGCTTATGCCGTTCAGCCATTATGTTGCCAACGTTAATATACTCTGTGTGCAAAGCACGCTGTGTTTAGAAGAATAAAAATTCAAACATAAAATTGAAGAAAAAATTTTGTAAATTTTTTTCGACCCAGTCTAATGTACATAAGTATTACAAATGAACGTGTATTTAAGTACAAATATTGAAGTAAAACTAAAATAAAGTGAATTGTAACTTTTGCAGTCTGTAATCCAATGGATGCTTCCATAGATAGATTTAGTGCATTCTAATAGATACATAGTACGTGCCGCTGCTGCACAGTTGTGGCTTTCAGCGCCTTCCGGTAACACTTTGTGTGCTAAACAAAATAAAATCATTCATGGTTTTTGCGCTATAAACATACAGAGATACTACCCTATAAGCAAGTAGAGAAACAGTCAGTAGTCTCGGAAATCGTTTGGTTGACGACGTGCTGTGCCATTGTAATCAAATGACAGAAAGAAGACAACAACAATAACAAGTACATCAACAACAATTAGTAATTTAGCAATAAAACATAAAAACAGCGATGAAAACAGCTTGCACTAAAATGCATTTCCTCTAAATGTATGCGCCGTGTCAGAATGAATTCGAATTCCGCATTTAAAAATATGCAATGATTTCAAAGAAAGTCAGCAAATCAACAACAACAAAAACATTTCAAAAAATGCTAATTCACGCGCTGTAGCCAATGTGCAATTTCATTGTTGCACTTGAAATATACCAGACCCGGCCCGACTATCAATTGCAAATTGCTGGAACAGCATTGAAAACAGCTGTTAAAATGGAAATGTGAAAAAGCGAAAAAAGCGGTGCGAGTGATTATATGATTTGGATATATTTTCAGGCTTCTGTAAGGGGCTTTATAGTATGCATGCAGTTCACATAAAGGGAGAGCGTTTTACTTACCGACTGAAAGGGATTTAAATTTGTTGCTATGGTTGTATGTTCGTAGTTTGGCTAATTTATTTACGCACCAATAGTGCATCTCAAGCGTTGGGGTCGTTCGTCGCGTGCTCGTGATTCCGTGTATGTAAAAGCATTTACTTACACTCATAGAGAATGTGAATTGCGCACAGTGGGCCAAAACGGTGTTAAATCGATACTTGTCGAAATCTACTTGTCGGCAAACACTACGAGAGTGTATTTCTGAGATTCAAGGAGTTGATAAGCGCAACAACAAAATTTTATAGCTTCAGAGCTTCCGCAACCCAATTGCCAACCTCACCTACGTGGGGTGAATCCTGTTACAAATATGAGTGTACCATACACATATTTAGCAGGCGAGGCTCTGGCGACCCCGAATTCCTCATGGAACTAGGGGGTGGGAGTGCGGGATGACCTAGAATGTTTAATGTGGTCATATCAATCGTGACCGAGCTAGTGTCTTAATGGTGCATTTTACCGGCACGTACAGGTAAATCTCCTTTAACTTTAACTTTAACTTTAACTTCAACTTTAACTTTAACCTTAACTTTAACTTTGACTTTAACTTTAACTTTATTTTTAACTTTAACTTTAATTTTCGCTTCAACTTTAACATTCACTTTAACTTTAACATTCATTTTAACTTTAACTTTAACTGTAACTTTAAATTTAACTTTAACTTTAACCTTAACTTTAACTTTGACTTTAACTTTAACCTTAACTTTAACTTTAACTTTAACTTTCATTTTAACTTTAACTTTAACTTTATTTTTAACTTTAACTTTAGTTTTCGCTTTAACTTTAACATTCACTTTAACTTTAACTTTATCTTTAACTTTAACTTTGACTTTAAATTTAACTTTAACTTCAAGTTTAACTTTAACCTTAACTTTAACTTTCACCTTAACTTTAACTTTAACTTTAACCTGAACTTTAACTTTAACTTCGACTTTAACTTTAACTTTAACCTTAACTTTAACTTTAACTTTCATTTTAACTTTAACTTTAACTTTATTTTTAACTTTAACTTTAATTTTCGCTTTAACATTAACATTCACTTTAACTTTAACTTTCATTTTAACTTTAATTTTAACTTTATTTTTAACTTTAACTTTAATTTTGGCTTTAACTTTAACATTCACTTTAACTTTAACTTTAACTTTAACTTTAACTTTAACTTTAACTTTAACTTCAACTTTAACCTTAACTTTAAATTTAACTTTATTTTTATTTTTATCTTTAACTTTAATTTTCGCTTTAACTTTAACATTCACTTTAACTTGAACATTCATTTTAACTTTAACTTTAACTTTATGATAGAGATCCAATTTTATGTATTTGGCCTGTTGCTAACACCGAACTTTTTCGAACCTTTTCGAACCTTTTTTGACAAATATCCGTTACGGTTTTTTTTTGATTTAGTCGCCAAGCCCGCGATAAAATCTATGCAATAGCTTAAAAATGTATGGCACTGAAAAAAATGTGTATTCAAAATTGATTCATTAAGAAAATTAAAATTACTCCATCCAGTTATTGTTTCGCCCTCGGAATTTGAAATAAGACTTGGAAACTTGTATACTCCTTTATTTTGATATTATGTTAATGGTATTAAAAGCCAGGATAAGCCGCATGTGCGCGTCTTGAGATGTTCGAGAACCAGGGTCGCAAAATTTAGTACTTCCCAAATATCTGAAATACTTCTTCGTGGTCTCATCCAATTCCAGTCTAACAACCGCAATGGAATTCACAGTCTTATTTCTCCTTTCTCCTTTTTGCGTTGGTGGCGTTTAATAATCCCAAAGCGAAATTAATTCAATTGACATTAGTTCTTTTTTGGATTTGGAATTAATGTCATTTACATTAGTTCTCTTTCAAAGGCGAATTAATACCAATTGACATTAGTTCCATTGACATTATTAAACGTCACCATCTGAAAACTAGCGACTTGGAATATTTCTAACAGCAGTACAGGATGATAAACATGTATGCAATACTTCCCTACCCTCTCCTGCCCAAAATTTAACTTTATAAAGAATACGAAATAGTACACTGTGTGACATTGGAAAACGAAAATAAAGTTCATTGCATTGGTTGCACTTCATTAGGAAATCCACGTCAAGTTGGTAGTGACAATGAGTGTGATAGAAATGACGGTCGCCAGAGAAAATGGCATCGTCCGACGACGCAATGCTAATGATGGTGTTGACTAACACAATGATGATAATTATGTGCTGGCAATGTAAATGGAAAGTCAAAATCCATATGAACGTGAAAACGAGAGCTAACAAAAGTGAGTTTTGACAGGATGTTCACTTTTGCCTTGTGTTAATTAAAATGGGACTGTGTGGAATGCAGTGCTATGAAATGGGTGTCATAAGTTGATATTTTAAATTATAATAAAGCATTTACTTTAATTGCTGTTCTTGAAAATCAAGCCAGACATATACATATATATTTTAAAATTCAGAATTTAAAAATTTCTGTTGGGCTTAGATATGCTCGGTGTCCTTGTGTTGTAAGCATAGTGGCTATAAAGTATGTCATTACTACACACAAGGAATTTTCTATCGCAAAGGCACTCAAAAATATTTTCCTCTTGTGATCTCTTGGGGAGATACAGATTTTGCGGTAGAGGAACTGCTCTTTTGCTATTGTAGAATAAGTATCGCCACTTCTTACTAGGTATACTGAAATTCCCAAAAGTTGCCGTTATCTGGTGAATATTCGACCACTGCTGGCCAAAGAAAAGTGATTAATTCTGTGCCTTACAATCTCTGTATCGTTGAGTGATTTATTGCACAAAATATGGCCATCTCTGCTCAAGCGTATAAAAGTTATTTTTAATGGACTCGTCAGATATGTATCGATATTTATTCCTGCCCAAACATGCTAACTCTCTCCGTTTCTGTCTCACTCTACCCATGCCAACAAATCTACATCTTCTTCTGTCTCATTGTCGTGCTTTCTTTACTGACAAAATTGCAATCAATCAGGTACAAATTAAGCAAATGGCCACTCGCGGGAAGCGAGCAAGATAGAACCGAAGTATAAAGGCAATTCAAAGTTAAACTTTTCCCTAACAGTTTGGTATCTGTCTTGAAAAAATGCTAGATTTGAGGGCTTAACGGACCGAATTCGATTGAGCACAAAAATCCAGACTTTACTTAAACTTTTGTTTCCATCTTTCGTTCGGCACCCACAACGCATAAAAAAATTTAAGAGTTATCCTAGGAAAAATTTCGAGCTATATATTCAATAACATTGGAGCGAAGTATTTCAAGAACAACTAGCAGAGTATCCGAAGTTGATCGGGCTGAGCCTGCTTTTATGAAAATAGACAAAACTAATCTTAAAAATTATCCGATAACGACCAAGCTATAAAAATCACATTAATGGCTTACTATATGATTTGCACTATTTATGTATATATTTTTATGCATTCATCTTCTTTTTCTTCCATGCAATTTCTCAATTTCCCTTCTTTCTCTCTCCATTATCGCTTTATCATTCGATCATCCTCTCTCACCATCTGCCTTTCCTCACCCTACTATGCTCGTATTTTTCCCCTTGTTTTCTGAAATCATTTTGCATATCATTCATCTCACATTTTATCACTGACTCCTTCCTCTCCCTTTATGCATTTTCCTATTCATCTTCATCTTTTTTACTTCATTGCCCATCCCTGCCAGTCTCCTCTAACCCTTATTATTCTTCACTTGTAGCTATTAAAATACATACCATCGATGTTGATGATCCTCCGGAAAATAGCACCATCAAGATACAAGCCCGACCATCTCGGGAACCATTTGATATGACTACGTTGAGCCATCTATGTCATCAAACCCCCTTCATCCAAAGTGGTGATCGTTGACCCCAAATTTTCAGGTATTAAATTAGCAATTTTTTCGCCTCTTTAGATAAAAATAACGATCACAAATTTCATTTTTGAAAACTATAAAGTCGAAATTGGTAGACTTCAATGGTTTCAGCGGACATCTGCTATAAGCGGAACCATTGTGAAACAACTTCGCGGTAAAGTCAAGCAAAACATTTAATAAATAAAAAAAATGTAAGGCGCGATAACCTCCGAAGAGATCTAAGGCCGAGCTTCTCTTCCAATTTGCGTCGTTCTCCTCTTGATTTTCCCTACAAATTGGCCGGACGGGACCTACATGTTTTATGCCGACTCCGAACGGCATCTGCAAGGCAGATAAGTTTTCACTGAGAGCTTTTCATGGCAGAAATACACTCGGAGCGCTTGCCAGTCACTGCCGAGGGGCGACCCCGCTTAGAAAAATTTTCTTCTAATTGAAAAACCTTATTTCTAAAATTTTGACGTTTCTTTGCCCGGGAGTTGAACCCAGGGCATACGGTGTGATAGGCGGAGCACGCTACCATCACACCACGGTGGCCGTCAAGCAAAACATTTCATTTTTAAGTTTTTACCGTTGTACTGCACCACAGAGAGTATATCATAACATAATGGACTTGCCTAACTGATCAACTCTCTGGGGTTAGTAGAAAAAACTGAATTCTTGGAAATAATAAACAGTGGGCACGAGGTTTTCATTCGCATTGGACTCTGCCAAAATCGGAGTGGGGTCTGATTGCATATACCTGTTATTAGTCTAAAGATTTATAAATAAAACACTTTTGCAATCCACATCGCCAATTTCCTTAAAATACCAATGCAATATCAAATTAAAAGTTTATTCTGAACGGGTGATTTAAAGAACTCCTGCAAGTGGCAGCATATATTTGGCGCTCAAAATATTTTATTTCAATTTCTATTCGTTTCATTCTTCTCTTATTTAGCTCAAAAAGTTTCTTGTTCAGCACAGGCATGCTTAACCAACGAACCGATATCATTTCGTTACGATAATTAACGTTAATAAACGAAACAAAGTCATTTCGTTTCGTTTATTAACGTTAAAAACGTCAAATTAACGAAATGATTTCGTTTCGTTTTCCGCCATATCAAAACGGAATCAAATCGTTTATGTTCATTATTAATTTCAAACTATGCTGGCAAAGCTGATTGATGGCGGAGTCATTAAAGGTGAAAGCAATAGTCAAGCTGATTGCAACTTTTCTCATGAATTTTGACAGTACAAACATTTCTCAGAGTGTTTTTGACATTACCACCAACGAATTACACAAACAAATTATATGGAGTTTGTGTGTGTATGTGCGCTCGTTGCTACCACCTTACGGCTTCACCATGGCTATAGCATTGCCAGCACAATTCAAACATAAAGTATCACGTTTTTGTTAGCGTTTTTAAAGTTAACGAAAGCTTTTCGTTTCGGTTAAAAACGAGATACAATTTATCTTGATAATTTCTTTATCGATAATATTTCGAAGTGTTTCAACGGAAACGGTGGAAATTTTTTGATAAACGATTAGCTTAACGTTAAGGTGCATCCCTGGTTCAGCATCATAAAACTTTTGCGCCAAAAAGCAATGTTGAGACTCAAACATACTTACATATGTACATACATGTCAATGGCTCAATAAATGGTTGGTAACTACTTTTGAATTTATATCTACCTTGCGGTTTCCAATGCATCATTCTTAAACATCTGAAAATACAGGACACGATCTCAAGCATCTTCCTGTTCCTCACTTACATATTTAAAAAAAATACGTAAGTAAAAATAGAGCTTTTCAAAAAAATTGCAACGCCACTTCGATGGCTCAACATAATCAGCTGAAACAACTCCAAAAGGGAGCAACAGTAACATCTGCTCACAATTCCCATGAATTTTTGGGCAGCTCAAAATCGTTGTTTCTGTGTTTGTGGCAAAGGTTGGCTGCATATTGAGCCAGACAAGTGTTGTTGTGATTGTTATTTTGCGCGGGATAATGATGTTTGCATGTTGAGCATGAGTATGTACATTAGACCGTATTCTAGAAATTAAAGTGAGTCATTCATATTGAAAGGAAGCGAAAGAAAAGGAAAGGAGGAAAATAAAAAGAAAGGAAACGAAAGAAAAGGAAGGGAAGGAAAGGCAAGGAAAGAAAAGGAAGAAAATGAAATGAATGGAAAGAAAGAAAAGGAAAAAAAAAGAAAAATAAAGAAAAGAAAAAGAACGGAAAAGGAAAGCAAAGAAAAAAACTTGAACCCTCAATGGAAAACAAAACGGGACCAGAGCAGTCCGAGGCTTAACTTAAACCGTAATCGGCTCCAAGACAGAATCTGGAACAAATCCGGATCCGAAACAAAACAAAAACCAAGCCATATCGGATTTCGGAATAAAAATTTTAACTAAAAGGAAAGTTAAACCGAAACTCGAAACGTAACCAAAACTCATCGAACAGAACATTACCGAAACCAGAACCAAACCGATGCTATAACCGGCACCCAAACTAGGTCGGGTATCAATTCAAGAACCGAAGAGAGAGCTGGAAAAGAAACGGAAAAGAAAGGAGACTAGAACCGGAATAGAACTCAAAATTTCAAATTAAAACCAAAGTTGTTACTGCAAATGGTACCAAAAACCTAATCGAATACGATACTTATTAAGGAACTGTAATCAAAGGCTAAATGGGAACGATTAGTGAATCGCAAACTAATCGAAATCTTAAAAAACTGAAGTTTTCTCTCCGCACACATACGACTACTTGGTACTCGCGGCCTTTTTCTTTTTCCTGCCTGGTCTAATATAATATATATAAAAACTTATTCCCTCCTTATTTGTTTTATTTGCATAGTTTGGGCTTTTTTCGACTCTTTAAATGCGACGAACTGTGGTGATTTCAGACTAAAAAAAATGTTGCCAAAATTCATGCAAGGTGAATTGCTCAGCTGTCTTTGAGTCATTATGACTCAACAAAACCATGCACCGAAACAGGTAAAAAACATACCTACCACATACATATTTACATATATATGCACAACAATTCATACAAATTTAGGTTTATACGCAAAATTATGTGAATTGCAGAACAAAGAACAATCCATTCGCATAAAAATGAAAGAATATATGCAGACTATTGGCGGATTCAGAACGGAGTATCCACACATCTCAAATAACTATGACGCATCTAGAATCGGCTAGTGAATTATGCAGGATTCCTGCTGCCTTTATTGGAACTACACCTTTCCGCCTGTATTTAAGAAAAGATCAAAGGTATTTGATAAATAAGCAAATGTAGATATTTCAGAACAAATGAAAAACATTAACAAAATACTTTCGGGAGTAGAAGTGGGATTGCGAATACCCTTTCTTAAACACATTTTCTCTTTTCTCAAACTTATTTGAGCCAATTTCTCTAAGACATTTGTCATTTTCTCAAAACATGTTGGAATATCGGGCATCTCACAGACTTTTACAGCTTTACCTATACCACTTTACGGCACTAAGGGCAAGGATGTTCGCACCTAAAATCAATGCAATAGCTTAATTAATTGTTTCCGCGAAAAAGTAAGATACATAGGCTCTGGCACAATTAGAAGGTAGAGAACATTTTTGTTTTAATGTGGAGTTAATCAGTAATTCAGCCCAGAAACTTCTTGTTAACCCAAGGCTAGGTTAGATTGAATGGTAGCTTCAGTGAGCCCATTGATTCCAACAGACCGCATGCCAACCACTTCCGTCCAGAAGAATCTTGCTACTAAGCTATATACAAGGAAGAATGTAAGTACAGCGATTGCTTACCTGTCTCGAGACCCATCTGACAGCCCAACAAGTGCTTTTCATTTATAGAAGTAAAGGCAAATCATGCCAATTGCTAACGAGGATAGGCACTCCTTTTTCCTTAATTGCTACTTGTATGTTCGAGTAGATGTAGAATGCTCTAACCGTAGTAGTAATGGATAGCAACCAGTCCACCGCATCTTTAATCGCATCATCTTTCGCTTAGGAGAGAGACATTACTGCCATTAGGCAGCTTTGACATGCGCCTTGAATCGAGCTTTATAGAGAAATCTCGCCTCCAATCCTCCAACTTCGATCCATCCGTAAACCAGTTTTCTCGCGTGAGGGAATAAAAGTGTTGAAACACGGCCAAAGGGCATACAATAGTTTGCTTTGCCAGGGAACAATCGATGCTGATAAGAATATTAGAGTGTCCGAAATCAAGCAGCTCATAGCGCTGTTCGCTCATAGCAATGCTCGCTGTGCTTTAAACCAGACCAGCGACTTACATAGTGCCAGCTTAACTGTATGTATTGTATGTATGTATTTATTTGAAAATTTGTTCCTAGCACAACAATTTTGACAAATTATTTAACAGTGCTAGTCATGAATAGCATGAGCTATAAAAATTGAACATTTATAATAATAAATTAGATTAATCAAATTAAATTAAATATAGCGGACAATAGTGAAATATTTATGTATGTAAATGTAAATCTTAAAACTAAAGAAAAGTAGTTAATAAATATTAAAAGACAGCAGTAGTGATGATAACCTTTGGCTGGTTATAGATTGAATAGTATTTAACAAACAAAGAAAGAAGACACAGAGAAAGGAAAAGGACTTAGAAATGAACATTTTAACAACAACAATTTGAGATCCAGTTTAAGAGTCGTTAAAAAATGATGTTAGCTCTTTTCTGAAGTGCAGAGCATTACTTAAGAGTCGAAGACTAGTAGGTAGCGAGTTCCAAAGACGTATTGCAGTAACAAAGAATTGACGCTCAGAGGTTAGCGAGCGGTATCTGATGTGCTTAAGAAGAAGCACCGATCTTGATGATTGCAGAAAAATAAGCTTACGATATAGATAGTCAGGTTCCTTCGTGTGTATCAATTTATGGAGGAAGGACAGTGTTTTGACTTTTAAAAGATTTTCGAAAGAAATGTTTAGCAACCTTTCAGCATGTTGAGATACGTGGTCAAATCTTTTCAACCCATAAACATATCTAGCAATGTTGTTGTAAACAACATTTAGTTTGTTCTTGCACAGATAGTCACAGTTTGAGTAAAACACACAACCATGGAGTAGCGTAGATATTAAGTACGCTTTAGCCAGAAGTAGTCGTATGCGCAAAGGCGTGAAATACTGTGTTAACCATAGTGTACGAAGCATTCCATACACTTTCCCAACCGTTCTAAAAATATGGTCTTTCCATGTCAATGTTTTGTTAAAAATTACACCTAAGTTTTTCGCCGTATCTACGTATTCTATAACGGAATTGTCGAACACTACATTCTCTAAATCATTAGTGGGAAAAGACCTTCTATGAATAACAATACATTTTGACTTATTCGGGTTTATACATAAGCCATTCATAGCAGCCCATGAAAATATTTGATTCAAATCGTGGTTTAAGTTACTTATGCACAAGCTAGTTTGATCACGAGGACAACACGTAAATAACTGCACATCATCAGCGTAGATATGAACATTACAATACTTAAGGACATCGGGTAAGTCATTGATGTACAGAACAAATAACAGAGGACCCAGGATAGAGCCTTGAGGGACGCCTCTTAAGACATGAAGGAAGTCAGACTTTTCACCATCTATACATACTGCTTGAGTCCTATCGCCAAGATATGATCTTATAAGGGCAACTGCATGACCAGAGAAGTTAAATAGGTTTTCCAGCTTCCTACAGAGCAGAGTGTGGTCTACAGAATCGAAAGCTTTGGAGTGGTCAAGAAGTGTTAAGAAGGCAATGTAACTTTCATCCACTCGCTCACGAATTTCTTCTGTCACAGATAATAGTGCCGTTGTACAGCTCCGCTTTGACCTGAAACCGGACTGACTATCTGACTGTCAATAAAAGATCTCTAGCTATAAGCCCAGCTCCTGCCGATGCAGTACAAAGCAATCGAGGTTTTCCTAGCCAACCTTGTACGGTGGTTCCGACACAATTCCATGTCCAGTATAATTCCTAGATATTTAAACCAATCTAACCTATAAATGTGTATGAGGTTAACTCAAAACACGTTTTAACAAATTCACAGCGTGAAATTTCACATTCATTTTAGAACTTTTTTACGCTGCTAAATGCAACTTCTAAAATTTACCGTTAGTAATAAATCTTCACATTGCAATGGTCAAGCGCACATGCATCATGTATCACACAAGAAAGCGTTACAATCTCACGAGCTTCACATTACAGATGACCAACAGCATAGAATTAGAGCTTAGAGTTACTACAATCATAAATCCTCTTACTACTTACATTTGAAATGAAATGCAATAAAATATATGAGAGCTCCACTCAAGTAGTTCATCATCAAGTTTGCGCATCTCAGCTTACAAAGAAAGAAAAGTTGCTTGACCAGCCACTACTTTGTATTACCTGAGTGTAATGTCCGATGGGCAAATGCTTTTTTTACAATGCCCAGTTTGTTGCCTTTTTCTAGCAACTGCCAGCCGGCCGCTGTCCACTGTTAACGCTCATAATTCATAATTAACCCCTTAAGTGCTTGACAAATGGAAGCGTTGATTTGTTGTTACACAATTGTATAGATTTGTTTGAAAAAAAAAAAAAATGAGGAAAACCTTTACGAGATGGGATAGTGAATTTACATATCTCACTGAAAACTTGTACTTTAACACAATAGTGTACTTAAGCACACACATACAGACACACAACTTCGAATTATGGAAACACAGCAATGATCAAATTTCATAATTAAACAATTTTAAGTCGTTTTCGGTGCATAAATCAACACTTGTGTGATGTGATGAAAATATGGAAATCTGTGGGAAATGAACGTCACGCCAAGGTCTACATTTTTCTCTAATTACAAACGGCACTGCCAGCTCGTAAGTGAAGAAATTATTTATTGCTCAGCGGTGTTACAAATGGGTCAATGGGTTTTAGTAGAAAGCGCAAATATTTCACCTAGCACGCTATGGTCAGTTGTTGTTTTTATTGTTGTTCCTACTAAATTTAAAGCACTTCGATGGGAAGAGCGTTAACGGTCAATTGTTACATGCACCCAACATACCAAACTAGCAAATCGCATGCGTCACGCTAACTAAAGAAATATTTAGGTATTTGTTTAACTTCTCTGGTTTAGTATGAGAGAAAGTAAGTTTTTCTGTTAGTTAGTAAGTTAGCATGTACTAGGTGTATATATTTATTAAATAAGTACTTGACAGCGTCTTGTGACGTCATTTACACTACTGACATACATCATACATAAAGTAGAACGTAAACATAAATATTTCGCGCTTCGTTGCTAGATCTAGCAGGCAGCCGAGCGAGTAAATATTGCATGGCATCCAAAGTTAATAGATGACTGCGCTAATTGATCTCAATGAAATATTCATTAGACAACTTTTTTTTCGAATTTTAATAAATATGAAATGTATTACAAGTAGTGGATCAATTGGACTACTTAAGTGTTGGTCACTGTAAACATGCATTTATTGGAGGAGGGACGTAGGGAGAAACCAGATGGAAGCCAAGAGAAGGGTGAATGTTATAATTTATTGATTTAGATCATAAGAAAAAGAGCAGCTTTTTTTATTGGCATCCTTATTCTAGTATGTCTCACATCGTGGAAGCCTCACGAGAATAGTTCAGGACGCTAGGGCGCAAATGAGCTTGACAATGTGTGGGGCTTGCTACATTGATGACAGAATGAGCTCCTTTTTTTGTTGTACAAAGGACTCTAAAGTGGCGTTCCTACGTACATATGTTGGGGCAACATGGATGAAAGTGCTTGGGGTGACATTGGGTGATGAGCACGATACAAATATCGAGGTATGATTGGAGGGTTCTTGAGATGCCATCCCTTTCAGACCATGCATATATCAGCTTCGGAGAGGAATAAACTTAAGGCACCGTGAAGAAAAGGATTGTACTAATTTTCAGAAATTTCTAGAAACAAAATTTGGGCAACCTAGCCGGTGTAGAGGAACTGAAAGAATCCAGTAGCATACGCTACGCTGGGATGGTAGGATAAGGACTTAAGTTTCCATGCGGAAAACGAAGCGTACTGGGACGAAAATATCAAACTGTTGGATATTTTCAAATGTGAAATGCACAGAGCGAAGGGAGACTTATAGAAAAACGTCTGTGCGATCGCGGAGTACTCATAAATGAATAGCATAACGGGAGCCTTGAAAACTACAACGATGGCAGCATTGTATGCCATTTTTCACATAACACCTGCAAACCAAGTGGCCAGTTATATAGTGTTAGCCAGTACGGGTTCGGGGTAATTTGAGTGCAAGCCGCATGATCATGGTTGAATAGCTTAATCTAACACAGACCAAACAGACTACTCCTGCGCGCAACCAAAATTCAAATTTCTTACCTGCGTTATGCGATGGATTTGTTACAAAGCATTTGATGAAATCGCTTATTTTCTTTATGGTGTGACCGACTTTTTCACGAGAAGGGTTAGCTTGTTGCTGTCGTCGTGAAGGCAAATGCCCACATCATCGCCATACAGGAACAAGGATAGTTAAGGGCTTGTGACAATTTCCCACCGTGTTCATATGAAAAGAAGTGCAGTTAGGAGCCAAGGTTTTGGACTAGTGGTGGGAAAGGACTTCGTCGTCAAGTACTGTATCAATCTTAGGTTTTTCATTATAACTTTCATTTGAGCATATGCGCCAATAGAGGCTGCCGGCGACTAGAATAAATATTCCCTCAATGAGAACCTAGAAAAGACATACGATTACTTCTATGCTATCAAATTAACAATTAGCGATTCTAACCAAAGCCTTCGGGGAGTGTCCTTATCTCTACAACAACTACTCAGTCCATCCGGTGGAGGACAAAACACCCATCAAACTATGTATGTGCAGTGGAAAAATAAGCACAATGGCACACGAAGCTGCTCGAGAAGCTACACACGGAACAGATACCAGATGACAGCTTCACTCGGCTCTCACACTTACTCACTGAGAGTAATCGTCGAACTAATGATGAAGAAGAGCGCTCATTTCCCACACACTATGCGCCGCTGCTGCAGACAATAAAGTTTTCGGCGCACAAGATATGAACATCCAAGTCGGATCTTTTATTGAGTGCTCGATTTCCCACACAGCTTGGAGGTTCTGACATCGGTTTTAGGTAAACTTTAGATATTTACCAAAAACGCTCTAAGCTTTTCTATATCCAAAACCATTAACAGAATGCGGTGATCGAAGAACATGAAATCAAATCCAACATGTAGTGATCGACGGCAGATATAGCTCCTGTATTATAGATGTTCGCCATCTACGAGATCCAAATATCAACTCGGACTCCTACCTTATGGCAGCCAAGCTACGTACACGCCTCTGTTCAGCAAAGACAGTGCGTGTAGTGACACAAGGGAAGTTTGCTGTCGAAAAGCTTCTCACGAAACAAACAGCTGTTGATTATACCACACCTGCTCATCGAGAGCAACCTGCGACCTGAATATGTGACCGAGCAACGGGAGCATGTTTATCTCTCGTAACATACCGCCGCTGATGACACCATAGGGTTCCAACGAACCCGCAAAAACTACTTGTACGATGAAGAATGTCGGAACGAAGGACGCAGCATATAGAACCACGCTGCATACAGGTGCGGCAACGCGCAGTATATAGGAGCGTTATCGTGAGGCTGCTATGACTTGAGTTTTATCTCATTGCAAAGTTAATAAGGCTCTGCCAAATGACGTTGAGCAACACCACCTGCTCCGTAAGGATTAGGAAGGACTTTTCCGAGCCATTCGAAACCAAACGAGGCTTCAGACAAGGCGACTATTTTTCGTGCTATTTTTGTAACATAATGATGGCGAAGATAATTCTAGCAGCAGAACTAAACCGTAATAGCTCAATCCATTATAAGAGCGTACAATTACTGGCCACCGTGGTGTGATGGTAGCGTGCCCCGCCTGCCACACCGTATGCCCTGGGTTCGCACCCCGTGCAAAGCAACATCAAAATTTTAGAAATAAGGTTTTTCAAATTTCTAAGCGGGGTCGCCCCTCGGCAGTGTTTGGCAAGCGCTCCGGGTGTATTTCTGCCATGAAAATCTCTCAGTGAAAACTCATCTGCCTTGCAGATGCCGTTCGGAGTCGGCATAAAACATGTAGGTCCCATCCGGCCAATTTGTAGGCAAAATCAAGAGGAGCACGACGCAAATTGGAAGAGAAGCTCGGCCTTAGATCTCTTCGGAGGTTATCGCGCCTTACATTTATTTTTATTTTTTATGCCGATGATATTGATATTATTGGCCTGAACAAACGCGCTGTGAGTTCTGCCTTCTATGGTTTAGATAAAGTAGCCAAAAAGTAAGTACTGCGATAAATAAGGACAAGACGAAGTATTTGCTGTTATCTAAGAAAGAATCGGAGCATGTGTGCCTGGGCATCCACGTCACTGTTAATGAAGTGAAATTCGAGACTGTGAAGGATTTCGTATATTTGCATTAACAGCAAAATAAATGTCAGCCTAGAAATCAAAGGGAGCATGACTCTTGCCAACAAGTACTACTTTGGACTGAGTAGGCAATCGAAAAGTCAAGTCAAGTCTACTGAGTTTTCAGTGGCAGGTGTATGAAGACTTGTTCTCCGTTGGTGCTCCCAATTGGCGTCAGTTATCGCGAAACAGGGATAGCTGTTGTGAATTCTTAAGAAACGGACCAAATCGATTAGGCGGTTAAGTACGAATTAATTCTGATAATGATGCTTACGGAAATGACTTATTTAGCCTCTGTGAGGCGAGGCATCTTCACTCAGATGTCCTATGGAATGCTTAGGTTTTTAAGTATTCAGCAGAAACTGTGTGCTCGGCATTTTATTTCTCTCCTTTATGGGGACCATTCTACACTCACTGTGTAGATAATGGTCCGGAGATATAAGAAGACATCACGTGGCAGTGCTGAGCGTGGTTTTTTGACATAATTGACAGCTTGCTCCGTTGTGTCTCTTTCAGGCTCGGCGTCCATATTGAGGACATGTAGCCTACAAGCCGCCGGCCAATTGCTTTATAAGTGGTTATGACCGTTCCTTGGTCTTTGCTCCAAGTGCTGCTGCTGAGAGATTTGAGGTTTTTGTTATGGCTCTAGTTTTTGGGTACAATTGCACACACAGTGTTTTTCGTTGTAGTCGGTAGCACTACAAACTTCTCTATACATATTTCGCTTAAAACATCTGTTTAATAAATATGCCTGGCGGCCACCGTGGTGTGATGGTAGCGTGCTCCGCCTACCACACCGTATGCTCTGGGTTCAAACCCCGGGCAAAGCAACATCAAAATTTTAGAAATATGGTTTTTCAATTAGAAGAAAATTTTTCTAAACGGGGTCGTCCCTCGGCAGTGTTTGGCAAGCGCTCCGGGTGTATTTCTGCCATGAAAAGCTCTCAGTGAAAACTAATCTGCCTTGCAGATGCCGTTCGGAGTCGGCATAAAACATGTAGGTCCCGTCCGGCCAATTTTTAGGGAAAATCAAGAGGAGCACGAAGCAAATCGGAAGAGAAGCTCGGCCTTAGATCTCTTCGGAGGTTATCGCGCCTTACATTTATTTTTATTTATAATAAATATGCCTTTTAATGACTTTAACATTGATTTTGAAGAGAAAATAATTTCCACAAAAACTTGTTTAATAAACAGAAACCCTGTTACCATTACTTCATGCTTGCCATCAAATTACAATATTTTGGACATTTTATGACGATTTCTTATTTTCACTTTGTTACGATTCGAGGCGGCTTTTCACTGTCGAAGTGGTTCTCTATTGTACACTGAGGAATTGGAAAACAATGAGCGCCTTGGACATTACGAGTATTGTATTTGTATTGTTGAAGAAAATTGACTTTTGAAGCGCAACACATTTGTAATTTCAATAAACATTTCCCACAAAATGCAATTTCGCCGCGTAACCAAAAAAAAAGTGGAAATAAAATAAAACAAGAATTTTGTATTGATTAAAATGAAAAGGTCATGAGGTTGCTTAGTTCGTGTCATTAACAGCGCCAATTGTGACCTAAGAAAAGCGACGGCTTGCTGCTTTCTAAATCATTCACGAATATATTTGACTAAATTTCGGTTAAAAATTAAGTTTTGTAAAGAAAACCCGTTTAACATTTGTATATGAAATTTCACTGACGAAACAAAGACTTGGCATTTTCAATTGTTTGGAAAATTTTGAAAAACCAACAAAAAAAGTTTTCATCTTTTGTTAAAACTTGATTTTCTTCATCAACAAGAACAATAAAAATTATTTCTTTGAAAATTATGAATTCTTTTAAATTTTTTTTTTTGTTTAACTTATGATTGCCAATGTAGATGAAAAAAAGCAAATGTTAATTCATTCAAGTTTGAGGGCAGATCAGGGCAGGGCAAAGCTGAATTATGTAAATTGTACTGAACTCAATTTGACTGACGTAAGTTGGGTGTGGGGTTGGTTGGTGTGTAGAACTTCGCAGCTCATATATGTAGCATGCTGTTGTAATGACACACGTGCACGATTATTTGTTTATACGTATGTATCTATGTATATGTAATTCTATAGTCTCTAATGCAGCATAGCGTATTCCTTTCACAAAAATCCATATCATCCCTTTGATGCTCACATCAAAAACACACAAAACAAGTAAGGAAGGCTAAGTTCGGGTGTAACCGAACATTACATACTCAGTTGAGAGCTGTGGAGACAAAGTAAGGGAAAATCACCATGTTGTAAAAAGAACCTCGGGTAACCCTGGAATGTGTTTGTATGACATGTGTATCAAATGGAAGGTATTAAAGAGTATTTTAAAGGAAGTGGGCCATAGTTCTATAGATGGACGCCATTTAGGGATATCGCCATAAAGGTGGACCAGGCCTGACTCTAGAATTTGTTTGTATGATATGAATATCAAATGAAAGGTGTTAATGAGTATTTTAAGAGGGCGTGGGCCTTAGTTCTATATGTGGACGCCTTTTCGAGATATCGCCATAAAGGTGGACCAGGGGTAACTCTAGAATTTGTTTTTACTCTATGGGTATCAAATGAAAGGTGTTAATGAGTATTTTAAAAGGGAGTGGGCCTTAGTTCTATAGGTGGACGCCTTTTCCGAATATCGTTATAAAAGTGAACCAGGGTTGACTCTAGAATGCGTTTGTACAATATGGGTATCAAATGAAACGTACTAATGAGTATTTTAAAAGGGCATGGGCCTTAGTTCTATAGGTGGACGCCTTTTCAAGATATCGCCATAAAGGTGGACCAGGGGTGACTCTAGAATTTGTTTGTACGATATGGGTATCAAATGAAAGGTGTTAAGGAGTATTTTAAAAGGGAGTGGGCCTTAGTTCTATAGGTGGATGCCTTTTCGAGATATCGCCATAAGGTGGGCCAGGGGTGACTCTAGAATTTTTTTGTACGAAATGGGTATCAAATGAAAGGTGTTAATGAGTATTTTAAAAAGGAGTGGGCCTTAGTTCTATATGTGGACGCCTTTTCGAGATATCGCCATAAACGTGGACCAGGGGTGACTCTACAATGTGTTTGTACGGTATGGGTATCAAATCAAAGGTATTAATGAGGGTTTTAAAAGGGAGTGGCCCTTAGTTGTATATGTGAAGGCGTTTTCGAGATATCGACCAAAATGTGGACCAGGGTGATCCAGAACATCATCTGTCGGGTACCGCTAATTTATTTATATATGTAATACCACGAACAGTATTCCTTCCAAGATTCCAAGGGCTTTTGATTTCGCCCTGCAAAACTTTTTCATTTTCTTCTACTTAATATGGTAGGTGTCACACCCATTTTACCAAGTTTTTTTCTAAAGTTATATTTTGCGTCAATAGACCAATACAATTACCATGTTTCATCCCTTTTTTCGTATTTGGTATATAATTATGGCAATTTTTTCATTTTTCGTAATTTTCGATATCGAAAAAGTGGGCGTTCATAGTCGGATTTCAGCCATTTTTTACACCAATACAAAGTGAGTCCATATAAGTACGTGAACTGAGTTTAGTAAAGATATATCGATTTTTGCTCAAGTTATCGTGTTATCGGCCGAGCGGAAGGACAGACGGTCGACTGTGCATAAAAACTGGGCGTGGCTTCAACCGATTTCGCCCTTTTTCACAGAAAACAGTTACCGTCCTAGAATCCAAGCCTCTACCAAATTTCACAAGGATTGGTAAATTTTTGTTCGACTTATGGCATTAAAATTATCCTAGACAAATTAAATGAAAAAGGGCGGAGCCACGCCCATTTTGAAATTTTCTTTTATTTTTGTATTTTGTTGCAACATATCATTACTGGAGTTGAATGTTGACATAATTTACTTATATACTGTAAAGATATTAACTTTTCTTTCAAAATTTGAATTTAAAAAATTTTTTTTTAAAAAGTGGGCGTGGTCGTTCTCCGATGTTGCTAATTTTTACTAAGCAGACATATAGTAATAAGAGTAACGTTCCTGCCAAGTTTCATCATGATATCTTCAACGACTGCCAAATTACAGCTTGCAAAACTTCTAAATTACCTTCTTTTAAAAGTGGGCGGTGCCACGTCCATTGTCCAAAATTTTACTAGTTTTCTATTCTGCGTCATAAATTCAACTCACCTACCAAGTTTCATCGCTTAATCCGTATTTGGTAATGAATTATCGCACTTTTTCCATTTTTCGAAATTTTCGATATCGAAAAAGTGGACGTGGTTATTGTCCGATATCGTTCATTTTAAATAGCGATCTGAGATGAGTGCCCAGGAACCTACATACCAAATTTCATCAAGATACCTCGAAATTTACTCAAGTTATCGTGTTAACGGACAGACGGACGGACGGACGGACATGGCTCAATCGAATTTTTTTTCGATACTGATGATTTTGATATATGGAAGTCTATATCTATCTCGATTCCTTTATACCTGTACAACCAACCGTTATCCGATCAAAGTTAATATACTCTGTGAGCTCTGCTCAACTGAGTATAAAAAGGTGTGTTTCAAAAGTTCCTGCTGCGCATGCGTAAGCAGATACTCACTCGTCATATGCCAAGGCAAACAAATGCGTCCACGATAAACTAAACACCGAACAATCGATGTCCGTCCTTTTATTTCTGTAATTGAATTATAGTATTTACCTACAATTTCTACTTACATTTCTTTAACGTTTTTTTACGATGAAAATTCGTATTCGAGCATTTGTGTAATAAGTTCTCCTATTTATGTTTAGAGGTTATTTTGTGTGTTCATTGCGTGCATTTATTGTTGAGTGAATAGGTACAAAAACAAAACAAGAGGTTGCACAGGAACTGGTTTAGAAAAAGTTTTTCATATGCAACCACAGCATTTTTAACGCTCATATCATATCGAATATCATATTTTTTCCAGGTTTTTGACTGTAAAGGGTCGAGGGTGATTGCATTCGATCAGTGTTGTCCATTTCTGTTAATATATGATTAAAAAATGCACATACATATGTACATACATACCTACAATATTAGTCCTGTCACGGAGCTTCGGCTCAGATTCCAATAATAATAAAAAGTTGGAGAGGTATACCGCCAAGGACATTTAGGCCGAGCATTCCTTCTTACTTGTAACAAGAATGAATTTTTTCGGAAAAGCTTTTCTCGGCAGCGTAATACTCGGACTCGCTGACCCTGCTTAACCAAACAGTCGTGTGCACGAAATATTTGTGTATTTTTATTAGTAAACATACAGGCGTAAGTCTAGAAAACTAATGTTTATAAATTAACTAGAACTGACCAGAGTTGGAATTTAAACCACAACAAAGGTTAGGTTGAACTGACCGGTCAATAAAGACCTCACATAGTCTGAATGTGTCCAGAATTTGTTTGAAGTCCAAACGAAGAGCCCCAATCAGGTGCCAGGACTTATGTTATGAAATAACTCTGTCTGCTTGGCGAACACTGTAAGTTTTCTAATACCTAGCTTAATAGCTGACTCGAGATCTGCATCTCACGAGCCTTAAGTCTTCTTTCTTTAGCGCAAGCAATTTTGTCAGTCTAACGCGGCAGGATTTGCACATGATTACAGAAATTTTGTAGCCCCGCGCCTCTGTCAGCGCATTTTTTCATATTTCATATTTCATATCTTTATTAAGTCAAATGGTAACAACCTTACTGACTAGATTACAGGTTAACTTAGTACTAGTTTAACAATTTTAAAGTAAGATTTACTGAGATAAGTAATAGGACTCAATGCGTGCCTTAAACAGAGACCTTGGCATGGCAAAGTCCAGGTCAAGGCTTCTGGATAGGCGATTAAATTCTACAAGACCTCTTATAAGAGGTGCGAAACTGAAGTAATTCGAACGCAGCACTTCAACGCGGAATGTACTGTGAAAGCGGAGAGCTCTGTTAGGGACATTGAAATTCAACTGCCCAAGTAGTTCTGAGCAGTCAATGGCACCGGATATTATGTCAAAAATAAACATTACGTTTTGAACAAGACGTCTAACTTCAAGTGGCAAGACATTGATAAGCATGCATCTTGCATTGTAGGGTGGCAGGGGATTAACAAAGTGCAGAGGTTGAAGAGCAAATCGTATGAACTTGCGCTGAATTCTTTCAATTCTTAAAGAGTGTGAGGAGTATATGGGATTCCAGATGACTGATGCATACTCTAACTTGGAATGCACTAAGGCATTGTATAAGATTTTCCTGGTATATGGGTCCTTGAAATCCTTGGCTATCGTCGCAAGAAAGCTAAGTTGCTATAAGCCTTTGGTATGAGAAAGTGTACATGATTACAAAAAGTAAAAGATGAGTCAAAAATTACGCCAAGATCGCGAAACTCATTAATTGACGCAAGAGTTACATTTCAAATCGAGTACGCGAATGAAACCACATTCGTAGACTTAGTATACGTCATGTGGCAGCATTTACTAATATTGAGTCGCAGATTATTTTGACAGGCCCAATTATTTATAGCATTCAGATCTTCTTTCAGACGCAATGCATCAGAAGTACAGGAGATTCTCCGAAAGAGTTTTAAGTCGTCAGCATACAGCAAATAATTCGAATAGTTTATGCATGAGCCAACATCATTAATAAACATTAAGATGTTTGATGGGTCATAAACAACTGCTGTCTCCTTTGGATTTCTCCTAAGCGAGTTGGGACATATACCATCGTCTCATCGAGTGCTGCACCCTCCTTTACGAAATCTTCGGCATTTTCGTTACCTTATCCCTTTATGACCAAGAACCGAGTATAGGTGAATGGTCCGGCCTGAGCAGAGTCTCTCTAATGCTTCTTTGTGTTCCAGGACAAATCCTGATGAAGTCTTGTGCGGGATTATTGTCTTGATCGCCGCCTGACTATAAATATATATATTGTCGCGACTGCAGCTTAAGCACGCTTCATACAGAATTTCTGTAGCTTTCTTCACAGCTTTCTTTCTGCACCCTGGCGTCAACCCCCGGCTCTATTTTGGCCCCAAGATCTCTTTAAAAGCTCAGGCACTTTTGCCCCATATTAGATAGCGCTATACTGCTATGGTCATACGGCCTGCACCCCGTAGCAGACGTGACTTGAAGAAAGAACTTTCTTCGAGCTATTTAAGAAGAGCTTCGTCATCGGTTACAACGATAGCAAATCGATAAGTTTTCGGATAGAAATCGTTAATAATCTAATAACAAATTGGTACCACTCCGGTAATAAATCAAAAACTTTCGATAACAAATCGTTAATTTTTTGATATCATACCGATAATTTTTTATAACATATCGATAACTTGACGTTAGATAATTGATCCCTTTTCGATAATAAACTGGTACTTTTCCGATAGTAAATCTATAAATATCTGATAACTTTCCGATATTATTATTTTTTTCGAAAATAAATGGATAACTATTTGATAGCATATTAAAAACTTTTCAAAAGTAATTCGCTAACTTTTCGATAACACGCTTATAACGAACTGTAAATTTGCGTTTAAAAATCGATAGCTTATTGATTGACAAACAACTTTTCGATAACAAATAAATAACACACCAATAGCAAATTAGCAACTTTCCAATAAAAATTGGTATGTATATATTTGATAAAATATCGATAACTTTTCGATACATAAACGAAAATTTTCTGATAAGTCGATAACTTTTAGATGACAGCGATTACTCGTAGATAACTCATCGATAACTCATCGATGACAAACAAGCTCTCAGATTTCCGTTCCGACTTCGGCATTGAAGGCGAGTATACTACATATATACAATGGTCCTTATGTTCAAACAACCCAAACACTTCGATATCGGTTCTAACTATTTAATATATAAATATTAGGATGTGGATATTCGCTCACAGGCTAGTCTTCCATACAAACGAATGATATAATAAAATATGCCAGTCTATTGGAAACGTTGTAGCATTAGCTTGGAGCTATCGTCCATATTTGTTTCGATATTCGACTTCTGCTCCGTGTTTGATTCTGAATCCTACTCCGATAAATAAACTACGCTTTCGGTAAAGTCACTTTCGTAGCATCCCTAGTGTATACATACATATTCCCATGCAAATATACATATCTACCTTCAATATTTGCAGCGAGCAATGACGAATACTAACGCCACCCGATTTTTGTGGTTGCGTGCACTTCAATCAAAATTATGACAATTCCAAGTAAATTGAGCTGGAAATTCTATTTACAATCTTATATTCGAAGCGGGTTTGATAAGCTAAAGGAAAGTTATACCGTGAAATATTGAAAGATATCATCTTATATTGTCGGCAGGCTGGAATGTTGGCTTTATGTAACGTATATCTGGTGCCAAAGTCGAGTCACGGGTTGTTTACCAAAGCCAGGGCTAAGCATCGGAGTGAACCGGCATCATAAATGTCGATAACGGCAGTTACCCCCAGCGGGTTAGGGGGCTTAGAATATACCCGCGGCAGGTATACCTGTCGTTAGAGGCGACTAAAATACCAAATTGATTCAAGGGGTTGTGTAGTCCACCTTTTCAAGGGGTCTCCAGCGCAATTTATAGCTTCTCCAGCCCAATTGTCTACCTCACCTACCCGTGTCGAATCCCTTTTTTTAGCAGCCGAGCCCCTGGCGATTCCATTTTCCTCTTGGATCAAGAAGGTGGGAGGGCGGCATGGCCTAGAAGGTTTCATGTGGTAATACTAAATCGTTCCCGAGATGGTCGGGCTAGTACATTAATGGTGCTTGTTACCGGAACGTACCGGATCTGCATCCGACAAAGGACCATCAACATCAACAACACCCCCCAAAACCTTCGCTGAGTGTCCTTAGGGCTACAACAACAACATAACTGTGAGTTTAGCTGCACTCTTGAAATTTTTCGGGGATAAAAGTTATTAAGCCAGTAAATGGAGTGCTGCACTGGCAGAGTTCTGTAGTACCAAATATGTTAAAACTTCTTGCGAAGACTTTTTCTAATTAACAAAGCCGTGAAGCTCAGGTGACTGATTGATTCCGATTCAATACGGAAATTTTCGTAAGGAAATACTTTTAAACTACCTCTATTACAATAAGGTACACTTTTTGCCACTTATGAAATATTCTCGATATCTGCATGAGTATGTACTCCTTGAAATTAGTATTTCTATGATGAGGAAAATTTCGTGGCCATTAAGCTTGTCAATGTATAATTTTCTGAGCATGTATGCAAGAGTTCGTATCGGTGTGCATACTTACATATATATTCCAAAAGGAATTCTTCTTTCGTTATTTTGTTGTTTTTTGTAGGCAATTCAGCATTTTTAGCTGTCAAATGTCAAAAAATTACTTTTATTGCGATAAGTACTTTGGTGAAAAGGACGAAGTGGACAAACAAGTTTTCATTCTTAGTTATCAATAACTTATCAAATCTTGTTTTATTTTGGGAAATTTTGTATTTTATATTTTCATTAAAAATGCAAAAGGTTTTTTATTTGAAGTACCTCAAGCATCTGGTCAAACATACTTGCTTCTTTAGACAAGTATCTAGGATATGTGATGTTTGTGGGTACTTACATACTTATAGATGTAAGCTGCCATCAAATGTAAGATAAGTTACATGAATATGATCTGCTTAGTATTTTGCTATTCGCCTTAAAGCTCACACGGGTTTAAATATTGAGTGAGGTTTTTCCTTACATTCTCAAGGCGCTAATATACGAGGGCTGTTTCATATTTCGGTGACTTTTTGAATATGGCGCACATTCAATTTAAATGCAAAACTGCGCACGTTAGCTGCCATCCATAAGTAAACTGCCGAAAAGCGTTGGAGGAAACAGCGGCTCTTAGTTTATGTTTGACGGACAACCTTGTGAATTTTAACAAAATTTATAGAAATAAGTGATTGTCTTGTACAGAGTGGAAAACGGGAAATGGCTTAGCGGTGATTGGGTTGCCAAATTATCGACTGTTTGCGGACCGGTGGTTTGGTGACCAATGAGCGGACGTCCAATAACTGCTAGATTGATGGATCGGAGTACCGAATAGATATTTTAATTGATGATCCCGCCTAGTAGATATGGTGGCGACGGACGTAATGTAGGGGGCTAAGCGCAGTATGAACTAGGCTCACTCATACCCAACCTCCGTACACAACAGTTCCACATGTACTTGGAAACCTAAGTTAAGTTAGATAAGGTGCGGTCAGATTTAGTTATGACTCCGATTTCTTCAACCACACTTTTCATACCTTTTTAAGGGCAAATCGTTTTACATAATTTTAAGGTATGATAAACCACTTGCGAAGTTTACGCTCTAGGAGTGTCGCAAATGAAATTTTTGCAAATGATTATTGGCTCTGTGCCTTCCATTCGCTCGCTGGATACTATAGCAGAGGGGACGTGATGTTATTGTTCGCTTAGGTATGACGAATCGTGATGAGGTACTGGGGCCTTATTCGCTAACTGTGAGTTTTAAAGTGTACACAAGAAATTATGTAAACTTTGAAATTCTGATTCTGTAAAGCAAAACTGTGAACAAAAAAACTCACTGATAAAAACTTCGTGAGTTTTCTTGGCAGCCAGTGTACACTATTCTGACATTCAAAACTCATACACACTGTTGCAGAATGACTCTTTTGTTTTCATGGCGTTTGATGAATATTTTCTCACTGACGTAAGACTTTTACATTCAGCGCTCATTCAGCAAAACAATGTACACAATAATTTACAGAATCGCATGAAAATTTAAAGTGTAAATTGTGTGTGCAAATGAGTTTTCAATGAGTGTACATTTTTCAGTTTTTCACAGTTACGGAATTGACCCCCTGTAGCAGCGAGGAGGGTGAATACTTGTGGCGGTTCTAAAGCAGCATAACACCGATAATCTTTAAAAAGAGAGGACTCAGTATAAGAATAACTTACACAAAAAATTGGTATGTGTTGGTGGTACTGTACTCATCAACAATTGGGCTCGCTGTTGACAATCAGGTTTTATACTTAGAAAAGGCCGATTGTTTACGAACCATTGGTCGTTGTTCAGTCATTGTCTCAGCCTACCTACGTATCATGGCGGAACGATACAAGGTGGCAGCATGGGAGTGCTGATTATAAACTTTTCTTATTTGATTTGATACATCAAATTCCGGCGCAGTACGATTTTGACATTTGGCCATCGATTTTAAAAAAACAAATTACATGGAACTTTTATATATGTTTGTAGGTATGTCACCATGCTGCCACCTTGTATCGTTCCGCCATGCTACGTATGTAAGTAATGAGGAAAGGAAGTAAATTGGAAGGAAGATTTAGAAAGGGAGCCGGGGAGCATAGAAAAGGAAGAGAAAAATGGGAGATAGGGAAGGGAAGTAGGAGATAAAAACTTCTTAAAAGCCATGCAGATGGACCAATGTTAGGAACAACCTCTGCCGGGTCTACTAGTAAATGTATATATGTAAGTTTGTCGAAGAAAATATCTTTTATGAAAAAAGTCACCGAAATATCAAACAGACCTGGTACTACTGCTCATATGCCATCAAAGCAAAATATTCTCTATACTATTAAGAGATGCTCTCATGTACTACTTACTTTTGGCTGCATCAAAGTTGAACCAAATGTTTGTGAAGAAAAAGGTTAATGTTTACATTGCTTGCAGCCAAAGTGTCGCATTACAACCACACATTTACGTTGACACATCTACTCGTACATACATACATATGTGCATTGGGCTTGCTTAGAAACAGGCGCTCCTTCCTTGGGCAAAGATACTTTTTTCCATGTCAAAGGGATGCGTCATTTATTATGTGGCAATATGGCAAACAGCCGCTATTCGGATGGGTTCACTGGCACAAAGTCAAACATATGGTCTTCGTCTCGTCTATGCGGTTTCGATTTACATACATCCAAAAAGCCAATCTGTTTTTGCGTTTCTTTATTTATTTTTATTGATTTTCTTCTGTTGAATATGAGTATTATATTACGGTTTTTTTTCGCGTCGTCCGGCAGTTGTCCATCAGCTCATCGCCGGTTTTGGAAAATTGTATTATGGTTTAGTGGAATTAATGGCGCTTCACCGTTTTCAGCTGGTCGTATATGCAGTGAGCAGGAGAGTGTTTGTGTATTTTAAGTCACATGCCAACTCATATTCTGACCACCAGCACGCGGGTATCATATGTTTCGGCTCACTTTTGTTTCCACCTTTCTCAAATAAAATGAGTAGGTAAATACATGATTGTTATGATTTATTTATTCACTTTTAGTGCATACGAAAGGTGTTTGGGTGTGTGCACACTTATTATCCGGTGAATATGTAGGAAAGTAAGCATTGGTAAGCATATCCGGACGGCGTTATGGGAATGATAGCTGGGGTGTTGTTGTTGTTGTTGCTGTATCCGCAAAAACCTCCTCCCAGGTTTGGGAGAGTATTACTTACATAGGCAGTCTGTTGTTGGACATAAGCCAGGCATGCTCCTGTGCTGGCACCTGGTACTAGCCCGACTTTCATGGGAACGATTTCTTGACCTGACCTGACTTGAGAAAATTTCATATTCATAGCCGCATAATTGGAGTCATTGTGGAAAGTAAACTTAATTCTAACAAACACGTCAAGCACTCTTCCGCAGGTGGGTTTCGGTACTCACCGTCGCCCATGCGAAGAGGCCCATAAATCTTTCGAATAACTTTTTTCTTGAACACTCCCGTGGCATGGGCCATGCTTCTGTTTGGTGCATAGTGAAAAACTGGTCGATAGTATATTAACCAGATTTATAGTTCCATCATCTGCCATTACGGGATCACGTTCATCATATTCCATGAGTCGTCGCTCTTTCCACTTAGGAGCATAGAGAAGTGTTCCGTCCATAATCTAAGCACCCTCTGGACATCGGTTACCAAGTCGCCGTTTTCATTTTTACAGGAGTTTGCGCCGGGCTTCTATGGAAAATTATTGAATTAACCAGAATGAATTTGATTATCGCCAAATTTGTACGGTTTTTGCTGCAAATTTTGCTTCCCCCCACCCCTTGCAATTTTATTGAAAGTACATATCTATACCAACATAAGAACCAGTGCTCGGCCTACCTCACGGATTTCTTCAAACCAGTTATATATATAATGGTTTGAAGATATCCTAAAGTATAAGACAGCCGAGCTATTGAAACATCGTTCTGGCTGAATAACCATCCATAGCTGTACGATATACTATGTAGGAGAACATACCTGTACTTGTTAACAAAAAGGTGGAAATAAATTCCTTACAATTTACCAGCGTCAGTACACTCGAAAACATTGTGAATCAAAGGGGCGATATCACCGGGGGATTTATCAGACGTAAGCATAGTATCTTCCTTGATAGCCGCAAGGAATATGCGCTCCACTCCTTCCTTCATCACACACAAGGTCTCTTGGAGAGAGACCGCAGGGGTCGCATACGAGGCCTGAATGGGCCAGGTGGTGTGGATACCTCTTATAAAGATCATACATACATCCCTCTCAATCACAGCCGTTCAGTGCAGGAATATTTAAATAAAGATAGTAATCGCTTGCAAAGGAGATAATCGATCTAGCTTTGCTATGTTCCAAATAAGTTTTTATTTCAGAGCTCATAGTGGTATATCTTGACAGAGTCTCGTTCATGCTTTTTTTTAACAGGGCTAATGCTAGAAAAATAATATAATATTCATGTGAGGTGTCCAGTGCCACATTATTTCTTTACCTGAATTGTACATTTGTTGATCATCTGATATCGATTTTAATCTACACCATCTGATGAGAGTACATAGTCTCTTATGTCCCCAGAACACCACCTACAGAGCGAGGCGAGAGTACTATCAATTAGGGAAAGAAATGAAATGCTGAGTGAACAGTTTCTGTTGAATACCCAGAAATCTGGGCATCTCAACAGACATCTTATTGAAGAGGCCCCTCCTCCTAGGGGCTCAAGAAGTAATCTCCGCAAGCATTATGAGGAAATACGGCACCTGAGAACACTGCCGTATGCAGGAGAAGAACACAGACAGATCCTCAGGGATATCCACAAAACGGCATCGAACCTCTATGCCAGGAATCGCCCAGCGAACCTCGTTCTTAAAGATAAATATCCGGAACTCGCAGAAGAGAAAAACATTCTCCCTAGGGAGACGCGCATCTGGAAACTGTAACAGGCTAAAGTCTTACCTATCCAAAATCTAGCCCGATTTATATAATGTATGTCCCCACATGACACCAACCATCTTTGAACCAACGTCTCTAATACCCATCTCACTCTGCTCCACCCCTGTTGAACTGAAAGGAAGGATTAGATTGTGAGTGGTAGCACCTATTGGATGGGACACTGCAACAACAACAATAATAACAACAACAAGTACATAGTGAGCTCATGATAAAATCTTCTATCAGCTGGATAGAACCATCATTGGACATTTAAAGCTCTGAGATTGACGCAAATCGTGTTTTTGATTTATAAGGACAACCTCAGTGTTCACATCGGCAATCTACCTAGAAAGGAAGAAGTGTTTTATTGTTACAACAACAATATAATATTAACAAGTATGGATAGCTTTTACTTACTCAAAAGAGTTGTCTTAGTATACCTTTCCAAACAAAAAAATATAATTTCCTATTAAATTTCCTTCAAACCATACCTAATTTCAATATTTCAGCTGTCAAAAAGCCGGTGCAATATGCATTCAAATGCACACAGCTGAAAGTCAGTTTATTTATATTCTCATTTTTATTAAGTGAAAAAAAAAACTCATTATGATCTTTTTAGTGATTTTAAATAGTTGCTTATGAGTACTCTACGCACACAGCAATCGCCCTCAATTCCAATTTTCAGCTGGTTTTGTTGTTAGCTGTTGACTTTGCTGCAGATATCCGGGGATCATGCAATATCTCAAAGTTGACTTTATGAGCACCAAGCCCGCTGCTGCTGGCGTACGCTACCTAAACAAATACTGCAATATATAAAAATGCCCACAAGTAAATGAAGGCTTTCAAATATGACTTATGCTGCACAGCTTCACTGCTCCAAATGTCCATTTGCATGTGGTGCCATATCTCGCCTCTGTTGTTGATCATTTTCCGTTCGTATGTAAATAATTTATATTTTGCATTTGTATATTTGTTTTACAAGTAATGTATAATTAGATAGGTATGTACATATGCATTCTCATATCTGCATCGCTCATTTGAGGGCACTTATCGTTTAATATGGCATCCGTTTGTTTTCCTAACAGCTTCCTACTGCATTTTCCATCCGCGCATACCCGCTCAGAGTGAATTGTATAGTACAACAGGAATATGATGAAATCAGATAATAAACACTTGAATCCAGCGTAAAAACATTTAAAAGGGTACCTCATGGTCTTCTCACAAAAAAACAGAGCGGTTTCGTTGGGTGACCCAGTTATGATAGAAAATCTGAACAGATTTGTATGAAATTTGGCACGCATATATATAATTGTCCGTAAGGATCTATTAAATACATGGTTTTTTCTAAAAAGGGCCGTCCCCTAGATACTTGGCAAGAGCTACTTTTTAATTATTTCATTATTAATATTTCTAAGTACATCACGTCAGAACAGCTGGATGGACTTTGATGAAATTTAGAAAAATTTTTGCAAATAGCCTGGAAGGATCTCTTTGCTAATATGTATGTTTAAGGGACGATTTCCTAACCATCTTTGAACACTTTGTTTTTAAATTTTGAGAACAGTTTTCGAAATCAGCATAACTTTCAGTCTATTTTGCCAATGATATACGATTTCTGGACTATTTTGGGACTAATTTGAAGACATCTCGAGATATTTTTGGGGTTGTTTTAAGGATCATAACAAAAACATTCCGCAACTTTCGAGAATGTAGCAGGACCGTCTTCCGAAAATTTTCAGGATTGTTTTGGGTTGAATGCGGTAGGTTTTTAGAATAATTTCAAGACTATCTAAATTAGACTATTCACGTTATCTGATTATCTCTTTATAAGTTTAAAAATTGGTTTTGCCTTATAATAGAGTAAACCAATTTTACCACACAAGCGAAGCAAGTCTACGCGAAGAGTGCAATCATTATTTGGAATCATTGCCGAGCTATTTCGAAATAATTTCGAGATAGATTTTGATTTTGGGATATGCATAATTCAGGATCATTTCCTGATTATATCAGGAAATTTTTCGGAATTGTTTTACCACTATTTCGTGACCATTGCGGGATCATCTTCCTATCATTTTGACATTGTTTTCGGGACCTTTTAATTATTTTTTTTGGTCTCATTTTAAAAATATGACGGTACCGGTTCAGAATAATTTCAGATATCTTTGGTGACATACTTTTAAGAATTAAAAATTAACGAAATCAATTAAGGACCACCCCCACTTTTATATAAAGATTTTTAAAAGGGTCGTGGACGCATAAAATAAGGTTTTTTGCAAAAAAGAGTTTTATATCAATGCTTTTTCTTTCCCAAGTTGAATTATAACAATAAATGGGAATAAACTGAAAATAATGGCAATAGGCGTGGCACTGCCCATTTTATGACTTAGCTATTTTCTATGATTAGGGAGGCATAACTCGAAGAAAACTTTAAGGGTCGTAACAAGAACGGGTGCAAGAAATATTAATGTAACAAAAATCTACCATTTTCAGTGTAAGTTAGATATAAATGTTTAATGTGTGTTTTAAACTTTGTGCACCTATATGTAACACCTACTAATTTTGTTTTTGTGTTTTTTTATGGATTTCTAAATAAACTTACAGTTACGCTCCTGAAGATGCTAAGAAAATCTTAGCGAAACGTTGAGCTGTAAGGTGGAAAAAGCTTTGTCTTATTTGCACCCCACATAAATAGATCAGATCAGCTTATTATATATAAAATTAAATAAATACTTTCTTTATAGCAGGAAATATTTCTAGTGAAAATGGGCGGCATCGGTTAAGGACCACGCCTACTTTATATGAAATATATTGGGTAGTAGATTAGAATAAAAAGTAATGTTCTAGCAAAAACTAGTTACACCCGAACTTATACACCCTTACTTGTTTCTATATTATTTCTGCACCGTTTATAATCTTTTCGGAACTCTTTCGGTACAGATTCGGGACTATTTTTGATATTATCTGGAGTATATTTCGATATTATTTTGGTGCCATGTCATTTAAGAGCTATTTCGAGATCATTTCAGGGCTATTTTGGAGTCGCTTCGAAACTTGTTTGGGTGATTTAGGCAAAGTTTCAGAGGATGATTTCAGGGCTATCTTGAAATTGTTTTGAGCATTTTCGAGACCATTCCAAAACCATCTATGGATCGTTTTCGGATTGATTATTTAGAGACTACTTTGCGATCATTTTATATTTTATTTGCGGATGGAGCCCGGCGTAAAGATTAATGATGAACAAAACATGTAATCCCAAAAATTGTTGCTGGGTATTTAAATATAAGTTTTTATTTTTATCTGCACTAGTTCAAAAGCAATGTCAGCATTCAACCTAATCTGTTTAATATATAGTTATGTATGTAGAACCATATGACTACATAATAAAACTAAGTGCAAATGCATGCATATGAATGCCGTTAGTTGTGCCCTCATAAAAAAATCTCCATATTAAAATTGCTATATATCTATTTTTAAAACTACGACACAGAGTAGCAGACATTTAATGGGGATGTCATAGAATATGAACCCTCCCAAACTGAATATCCCCAACATTGCTTGCGCATACGCTGTCACAATGCTATTTATTCATCTATGGGGAGGTAATAATAATACATCATTCGTACATACATACATACAAATACATAATACATCAGATACATGCATTGACTAGAAAATGCAATTAAAAATAATTTATAGCAACATTGGCGTAAGTCAGTTTTTCCTGTATACGTTATTCCAATTTTAGATCTTAAAGTACCTACACATGGAAAAATTCAGCCCTGCAATGTCAGAAAAAACAACTCCTGACTGTCTGAATAGTTGATGATATCGGTGGCTGATGGTTTTTGGTGATATTATCTTAGTACATAATAAAACAAGATTTAAACAATTACTTGGTACTATTTTCCATTGAAGTGATCTATGCGAAGCTTCTGTTGTTGTTGTTGTTGTTGTAGCGATAAGGACACTCCCCGAAGGCTTTGGGGAGTGTTATTGATGTTGATGGTCGTTTTCCGGATGCAGATCCGGTACGTTCCAGTAAAAAGCACCATAAATGTACTAACCCGACCATCTCGGGAACGATTTGGTATGAACACATGAATCTTTCTAGGCCATCCCGCCCTGCCACCCCCTAGATCCATCAGGAGTTCGGGGTCGCCAGAGACTCGGCTGTTAATTAAACAAGATTCGCCACGGGTATGTGAGGTTGACAATTGGGTTGGAGAAGGTATATATTGCATTGGCAACCCCTTGAGAGGGTTTCGCTACACAACCTCTTGAATCAGTTTGGTATTTTAGTCGCCTTTTACGACAGGCATACCTACCGCGGGTATATTTTAAGCCCCCTAACCCGCTGGGGTTGCGAAGCTTCTCTTCGTGCTCCCTTTTAATTTTTACAATAAATTGGCAGGACGGAACCTACATATTTTATACCGACTCCGAAGTAATTGAAAAAACTTATCTGATGTAGCTTTGCCCTGGACTTGAACCCAAGATTTTCGCTGTGGTAAGCGGAGCTCGATACCACCACTCGACGGCCGCTGCATACCACCAAAATACTCGGTTGCTAAGCTTCCTTTTGAATAGATGATTCTTTGTTAACATTCAACCTAAACTACAAGGCAGATGATGGTTGAACGTTAAAACGTCGACCAGAAAGTCGAGTTATATAAAGCAGACTTCAGGTGTAATCAGTCACATTTAACTACTGTCCAGCAAGGAAACTCAGGTCATCGCATCTTGTTCTGAAGCATCCGTAACCATATTGGTTCAACTCCTGAAATACTATACCTTGTGCTAGTGAATCAAGCTTGCGCTTAATTATCTGGATAGATGGCAAAGCTTATAATAAATAAATGGAAGGCGCGGTAGCCTCCGAAGAGATTTTATGCCGATCTTCTATTCCAATTTGCATCGTGCTCCATTTAGATTTTCCTACAAATTGGCAGGACAACCCCTCCTTGCTTTATGCCGACTCTGAACGGCAAGGCTACTTAGAATTAGAAGCTTTTCATGGCAGAAATACACTCGGAGTGCTTGCCAAATGATTGGCAAAGAGCGACGCCGCTTAGAAAAAATTTTTTCTAATTGAAACAACTTGTTCCTAAAATTTTATTGTTGCTTTGCCCAAAAGCTAAGCCCAAGATCAAAAACTTAGGCAAAACAGATCATTCTAATTTTTCCATAACTGATGTCATAAAAAATCAATAAGTATATAACTGACTTAAATGTTGGGTTATTCTTAAGTAGAGTCTCTTTGACATTGGAAGAGATTGACCAGAGTGTTGAAGTGTTCTGGAGATATTGGAATAGGGCAATATGGGGTTAACGACTAGAAAACTTATGTTTTTTTAATTAGCTAGAGCGCGCCCAGGGATTGAAATCGAAACTATCTCCAAGTGATCGGATTTTTGTCGGTGGGTTTTAGCTGTGTAATCGATTTTATATTAATTATTATAAATATTATACGAGCAGACCCGCCAGCAGTTGTTCTGCCCTAACTTTGGTCTATCTGTAAAAGTTTTACCTCTTACTCCCCCCCCCCCCCCCCTCTCCCCCTGTTCCTTGGCCTTTTATGCACTACTCCCTCTACCTTTCTTTTTCTATGCAGCTCTTTCTCCCTCTCCTGTTTTCCCTCACTTCTTTCATCTATCCCTATTTCTCTATCTCCGTCTAACTCTATCCCTTTCTCAGTCGCTTTCTCCTTCCCTATTTTCCCTTCTCTCTAGTTCTTCTCTTGCTCTCCATCCCTTATTCCCAGTTATTGTCCCAGTCAGAGTCCTAGTCCCAGTCCCACTCCTACTATATTTTTAGCAATTTTCCAAGCCCCTTTGGTGGTTAACCAAATATTTAAATATTTATTTTTTAAAAATATTATGTTATTTATTTGAAGTATAAAATATTATTTTTGTTTATTTTTGAGTTTAGATATTTTCCAACTAATTAGAATTTTCTTTTTTTGAAGTTATTCAAAATTTTAAGTTAACACGAAAACTCAATTAAAATTATTTTAAAAATTAAAGTAAAGAGTACAAAGTAGTTAACACTATATTTACTCCCCCTCCAACAAAATTTGAAACAAACAAATTATTAATTAATATTAAATGTAACCTTTTTTTGTTTTTTGTTGTTTAATTTATTTGTATTTAAATTAGTGTTAATAAGTATGTTTGCTGGTTTAAGTAAATCAATTGAAATATTTTTAATAGTATTATTGTATTGAATTGTAAATGTTTTATGTTTCTTAGATATAACTTTAAAAGGTCCTTCATAAGGTGATTCTAAATTAGATTTACGAAGAACTTTAACAAAAACATACTCACAATTTTCTAATTGTTTAGGAACGAAAACATTTTCTTTGTTATGATGAAAAACTTTAGAACGAACAAGTGAAAAATATTCTCTTATTTTATGAAGTGCGTCATTAGAAAAATCATGTTCTTTATTACTATTTGAAATAATTAATTCACCAGGTATTCTAAGTGTTTGGCCATAAACAAGTTCAGCAGATGAACATTTTAAATCTTCTTTAATAGAAGTTCGTAAACCAAGTAGAATGAATGGTAAAATGTCAGACCAATGAACCGAGTCGTTTGATGCTATAATTGCTGCTTTTAAAGTTCGATGAAATCTCTCTATCATGCCATTTGCTTGGGGATGGTAAGGAGATGTATGAATTTTATGAGAACCTAAAAGTTTAGTTAATTCCGTAAAAAATTTTGAGGTGAATTGTGAACCTTGATCTACTGTAATATTTAATGGTATACCAAATCGTGGTATATAATTTTGAATAAAAGTTTTTACTATAGTATTTGTTGAAATATCTTTAAGCGGATAAGCATCAGGCCAACGTGAAAATCTGTCAATAATTGTTAAAATATAACAATTTCCATTTGAAACTGGAAGAGGTCCAACAATATCCATATGAATATGTTCAAAACGGCCTGATGGTATTCGAATTTTTTGGATAGGAGATTTAGTATGTCTTGAAATTTTGGATTTTTGACAATTGATGCAAGATGAAGTCCAATCGTTAATCTCTTTACGCATGTTAGGCCAATAATATTTATTTTGAATTAATTTTCTGGTTGTTCTTATACTTGGATGAGATAATGAGTGAATTTTGTCAAATATAATTCTTCTCATAGAATGTGGAACATAAGGTCGAAAAGGTTGTAGAGAAACATCACACCATATATTTAAATTAATAACTGGAATATGAATTTCCTTTAAATTATTTTTAGAATTTTGATCAGAAATGGTTTTTTGTAAAAATGTATCAGTTTGTTGTTCTTTATATAAAGTTTCTAAATTTATATCTTGAGTTGAAATTGCATTTATTTCTGGAATACGGGAAAGTGTGTCGGCAACTATGTTGTCTTTTCCACGTATATATTGAATATCATTTGTAAATTGAGCAATATATTCAAGATGACGTAGTTGACGAGGAGATCTATCTACTTTAGGATTTAGAACATGAATTAAAGGTTTATGATCAGTATAAATTGTAAAAGTTCTACCTTCAAGAAAATGTTTAAAATGTTTAATTGAATTATAAATTGCCAAAAGTTCACGATCAAATGTTGAATATTTAGTTTCTGTTGTAGTTAATTTTCTTGAAAAATAAGCTAAGGGTTCTAGTATATTATTGCTAGTTTGTTGAAGAACTGCTCCAATAGCAACATTTGATGCATCTACTGCTAATGATAAAGTACCATTTTTGTCGAAATGTGTAAGTAAAGTATTTTTAGCAAAAAGTTTTTTAACATTTTCGAAAGCTGTTGTGGTTTCATTTGTCCAATTTAATTGTTTGAGTTTGTTTTTAATTGCATGTGTTAACATTTTATGCAGAGGACTAAGTTCTGTTGCTAACATTTTAATATATCTGTGATAGTAATTTATCATACCTAAAAATTTTTGTAATTTATTTATAGAAATTGGTTTTTCAAAATTTGTTATGATTTCAATTCTATCGAAAGATGTTAAAATTATTTTAAAAATTAAAGTAAAGAGTACAAAGTAGTTAACACTATAGCCCCTATAACATATACCTTCAAATTATATTGAAAATGTCCATCCTACGTAACTAAGCTTTCAAATGCAAAAAACCGTTTTAAAATCGGAGCGTTCCAAGTGAAGTGATGGGCGTACAATGACATTTAGCGGCTTTATTTTATAAGATTTATTAATTAGTATTTATTATTATATTTATATATTATTTATTTTTGATAACATGTCGATAATTTTCCGATAACGAATCGATAAAGTATTGAAGGTAATTCGATAACAGGCCGATAACTTTTCGACAGCAAATCGATGCCTTTTTTATAACATATTGATAACTTTTCGAATAATTATCGACAATTCATCGATAATAAACTGATAGCTCCTCGACAACACACCAATAACACTTCGATAACAGAATTAATTAACGAGAGTGGTTTTGTAGCCAGAGTAGGTATTGTTTGAAGAGCCTTATCAATCAGTTTCATTTTTCTGCCTAGTTTTTATACTAAAATCACATCTCATATAATTATATCGCCGTCCATGCTTTCTTATCGTAAATTATAACAGACCGATAATAACAAATAATCGGCGATAGACGATTATTCTACTCAACTGCCTACATGGTCAAAAGAATGGATTTATAGCTTTATATCATCTTCGATTGCTGGCTCAATACTGACGTGAAGGTCAAAGCAAAAAAGCTTTGTCTCTTCGTTTAGTATTCACAAATATTTTGTTATATTTGTGTACACCATTTGACTTATTTCTGGGAACTCTTTATCCATTCCAGAAAACGATAAGTTTCATGCGCTACTTCAGCAATAAAATGCTTTTATAAGAAAAGATGTCTCAGTTGTTTAGGTTCTCGGTTCGAACTACTCCAAGAGAATCTGCCATATATTGGCAGAGCTGATAGGAATTATACCCTTCACAATTTGAGTACGCTCTTAAGGTCGATAACCAAATCGCCATTATTATTACTGCATATGGTTTTGGTATCGAATGCCCTTGTTTCATATCCTGGGTCAATTGGCATATAATGATATTTCTGTAATAAACAACAATTTGCGGGATGGGATCCACATGTTTTACGCCGTCTCCGAACGGCATCCGCAAGGCAAATAAGTTTTCACTCAGAAGATGTTCATGGTAGAAATACACTCGGAGTGTTTGCCAAAAACCCCGCTTAGAAAAATTTTCTTCTAATTGAAAAACTTGTTTCTAAATTTTTAATGTTGCTTTGCCCGGGAATTGAACTCAGGATCTTCGGCAAGCTACCACCACACCAAGGCGCCCCCAGTGATTTTCATTGCAGTTTTATCGGTATTTGTTTTATAACAAATCGGTCGGTCATAGATAACAAACACGCCGATAACGATTACACGCCGATAAAAAATTGGGAGCACTCCGAGAAGAAATTAATAAATTTTCGATAGCTAATAGATTACTCTTTGATAACATTTCGATAACTTTTGGAAAAATAATAGATACGTTTTCGATAGTGAATCGATAACGAATCGATTAAGTTTTCAATACAAAATCAATATGACTTTGTTAACATATCGGTATTTTATAACTTTTCGATAGTAAAAAGATAACGTTTCGATAAAAATCGATAGCTCTTCGACAAACTTTGCTATCGATAACAAACCGCTAATCCGCCAATAGAAAATTCGTAAGCCTCTGTTAACAAATCGAAAATTTTTCGATAGAAAATCAATAACTTGATAACATATCGAGAGCTTATTGGTAAAATTTCGATAAATTTTCGATAATAAATAGATAACATTTCGATGAAAATCGATATCTCAGTGGCTACCACAGTTCTCGATAGCACATTTATAGCATTTCGATAACAAATCGATACTTCGCCTACACCTCGTCAACTTATAAATTCAGTTACATTCATGAAGGACATAACGTATTCGGCACAGTCGAAGACAGTCCCGCTCTTAATTGTTTTTATGTGTTTTTCACTAATTTTTTTTCCTTCTCAGAATATTGTTACTAGTAACAGCCGGTCGAAGCCATATTTTATATTTTTTATTTATTTATGTGCGAGAAAGTAACTTTGCTGTTTTGTAAACGTACTTTAAAAGTAGCGTGCTTATATTTGGACAATGAAATAAAAAGCAATAATGTATCTTTTGTATTGTAAATATTTTAGATCAATTACCTACCAGCAAACGAGCCATATGGCACCGCACTTAAATACAACATACACATACATACATATACACACATACCACTAACTAATATATATCTCTTTTGAGGCGCGATGCAACGTCAGTCTGTGAATCATTAGTAAAAACATTTCAATTAAAATTAAAGGCTACCGAAATGTAAATAATATAAAATAATTACAACACCATAAACAAGCCGTGAACAAAACTTGCGGAGTGATAAGAAACCCAACAACAATGCAAGGGGTTTAAATGTTTATAAACAGAAGCGCGCAGGCTTAGATAAGTAACATATGGGCATGCTTATACTTTTTTTCGATGAGTTTTTCGTAAGCACCCAAATTACTGAGGTCCTAATTTGCAATGAATGCGTTAATGTGATCGTTTAGCGATATCGCACGCAAGCGCAGAATCATCAGCAGTTTATCATACGCTGATATGCCCGCATGCATACTCATGTATGTATATACATACATATGTTGATTGTTTACGTAGATACGCGCGTTTGTTTACCATCGTCCCAGCCCAGTTGTTTGTTTAATGATTTAAAAAGTTATTTATTTGTTGATATGAAAATCGACGCCGTTTCGAAGGTCACTAGTTATTATCGCTTCATAGATACAACAAATCAATCGAGCTAGACTTTATGCTGAATGTGAAATTGAAAGAATAGTTTTTAAAGGGTACATTGGACATAGCTAGACATTTCCCTAAGATAAGAACACATTCATATGAATGTATGTACATATGTAAATTATTTGAATACTTATGCACTCGTATTGAATGATAAAATTTGTTTTGACAATCACTGCTACTGGAAGTACAGTATGATTCGCTATCGAAAAAATAACATTCAAACAATTCATAGATAAGAACAGGAAAAGAAAAATTCCGATTGAGGTCTATGGACTTTGGATACTTTTGAAATTTACATGCACAGAACATGTAAGGGTTCATTCATATAAGGGCTTCCAACCCAAGTAGCTGTGAATGTCGGGGGGAGGTTAGGTTGAACTGGCCGGTCCATGAGGACCTCACATAGACTGAATGAGTCCGTAGTGTTACCAGAAGTTTGCTTTAACGACCAAACTGAAAAACCTTATCAAAAACCAGGACCTATGTTATAAAATAACTCCGTCCTCTTGGAAAATACTAGAAGCTTCCTTGGACTTAAGCCACTTGCTGATTCTAGATCTGACAGCTGTATCACTCCTAATAGCTGGAGTCTTACCCTGGCAAGTGCAGGGCACGAGCACAGAACGTACTCGATCGTTTCCTCCTCCAACCCGCACTTCCTACATCTGCTATCACTGACCAAGCCTAATTTAAAGGCATGTGACATCAGAAGGCAGTGTCCAGTCAGAATAACCGTCATGAGTCTACAGTCCTCTCTTTTTAATAATAGAAGCAACTTTGTTAGTCTAAGGTTGTAAGACCAACACATAATCTTCGAGACTTTACAGCCCCGCGCTTGAACCCACACCTTTCCCGCTTGCTCGATCATGTGCACCTATCGCCTTCGCTTAATCTCGCCCAATCTAATTGGGACGCCTACGGAGCAAGCTTCAAGTGATGCGCCCTTTTTAGCTAGTTCGTCCACTTTTTCATTCCCATCTATTCCCCTATGCCCTGCGACCCAATATAGATGTATCCTTCTCCCTGTCCCGATTCTCTCCAGAGACTGCTTACACTCTAACACGCATTTAGATGCTGTGCTATGCGAGATTATTGCCTTAGTTGCTGCTTGACTGTCAATATAAAAGTTAACACGGTTGCAGCTTAAGCTATTCTCTTCCAGGGTTTCTACTTACGGCTAATGTTTCCCCTGGAAACCACTACAGTAATCCGGCAGCCTATAGGATCTGCTGGTTTCCGGATCAGCACAGTATACCGCAGACCCTACTTCTTCCACTACTTTGGAACCATCTGTGTACACATGATGCCTCGTCCGCCATTTCCGCGCACTTACGCCAACCGTCCACCTCTATTTTGGCCTTAAGATCTCCCTCGACGCGCAGATAGGGAATCAGGTAGCCTGTTCTTCTTGTTATTGATGACGCTGTACTACTATGGCCGTATGGTCGGCGCTCAAGCTGCCCCGAGGCACCGAGCCTGGTTCCGGTTGTTAATGCTATGTTCTTTGATACCAGGTCTACAGGTGGAATGTGCAAAATGGCATACAGTGCAGCCGTCGGGGTTGTTTTCAGGGCTCCGGTAATGCTAAGCATCGATAGTCTGTAAACGCCCTATAATTTTTTGAGGTATGCTGTTTTTTGTGTGGCTTTCCGCCAAACAAGAACTCCATAGTATAGAAATGTCGCGGGGGGGGGGGGGAGGGGGGGGGGGATGAGCACATAAGACATCATCTACTTTTGACTCTCAACTTGACTTGCAGCTTGAATCACAGCTCTAGGAGATTCCTTCTTGAAGCACTTTAGCAATCCCGAATATCGTATATTGTTCATTCAGGGTGCACCGGAAAATTACGGGCATTTAGAAGGTCATATTAGGTTGAACTGGCCCGACTATGAAGACCTCACACAGGCTGAATGTGTCCATACTATTACTAAAATTTGTTTGACGACCATACGGAATGAACCCCCAATAAGGTGAAGTTTTTTAGGACCTAGCTTAATTGCTGCCTCGAGATTTGCAGTACTGCTGCCTCTAAAAGCTGGAGCATCAACTTCGCGAGGGTAGGATACAACTACAAAACGTGCTCAACCGTTTCTTCCTGAAGCTCGCACCTTCTACATTTGGCAGCCTGTGATTGAGAAAAAATTAAAAAAAAAGAAAAAATCAGTCGTCTATGCAAAACCGGATGATTTCGGAGGCGTTATGTAATATTTAAATGTGGAATATTGCGAGTTTTCCGAAACTGATCCAGTTCAGACTGACTTTAGGCTTCACGCTTTTCAAAGAAAGGAATATAAAATAAAATCTCTATATTATTCGTTTACCATATAGAAAAAACCAAGTTTCTAAGAGTAAACTTTGCTGTGCATAATACTTGCGTAATTCTAGTGGTCTTTTTTTTATACTCAGCTGAGCAGAGCTCACAGAGTATATTAATTTTGTTCGCATAACGGTAATCCGTAATGGCATAAACTAATCGAGATAGATATAGACTTCTATATATCAAGATGATCTGGGCGAAAAAAGAAATTCATTTAGCCATGTCCGTCCGTCCGTCCGTAAACACGATAACTTGAGTAAATTTTGAGGTATCTTGATGAAATTTGGTACGTAGGTTTCTGGACGCTCATCTCAGATCGCTATTTAAAATGAACGAAATCGGACCATAACCACGTCCACTTTTTCGATATCGAAAATTTCGAAAAACGGAAAAAGTGCGATAATACATTACCAAATCGGCTAAAGCGATGAAACTTGGTAGGTTCAACCCACCTTATGACGCAAAATAGAAAATTAGTAAAATTTTGGACAATGGGCGTGGCACCGCCCACTTTTAAAAGAAGGTAATTTAGAAGTTTTGCAAGCTGTAATTTGGCAGTCGTTGAAGATATCATGATGAAATTTGGCAGAAACGTTACTACAATTACTATACATATGTGTGCTAAATAAAAATTAACAAATTCGGATTACGTACAAGCCCACTTAAAAAAAAAAATTTTTTTTAAACTCAAATTAAAAAAAAAAAAGTTAATATCTTTACAGTATATAAGTAAATTATGTCAATATTCAACTTCAGTAATGATATGGTGCAACAAAATACAAAAATAAAAGAAAATTTTAAAATGGGCATGGCTCCGCCCTTTTTCATTTAATTTGTCACTTTTAATGGCATAAGTCGAACAAAAATTTACCAATCCTTGTGAAATTTGGTAGGGGCAAAGATTCTATGGCGGTAACTGTTTTCTGTGAAAATGGGCGAAATTGGTTGAAGCCACGACCAGTTTTTATACACAGACGACCGTCTGTCCTTCCGCTCGGCCGTTAACACGAGAACTTGAGCAAAAATCGATATATCTTTACTAAGCTTAGTTCACGTACAAATCTGAACTCACCTTATCTTGGTATAAAAAATGGCCGAAATCCGACTATAACCACGCCCACTTTTTCGATATCGAAAATTACGAAAAATTAAAAAAAATGCCATAATTCTATAACAAATATGAAACAAGTAAGGAAGGTTAAGTTCGGGTGTAACCGAAAATTACATACTCAGTTGAGAGCTATGGTGACAACATAAGGGAAAATAACCATGTAGGAAAATGAACCAAGGGTAACCCTGGAATGTGTTTGTATGATATGTGTATCAAATGAAAGGTATTAAAGAGTATTTTATGAGGGAGTGGGCCATAGTTCTATAGGTGGACGCCATTTAGGGATATCGCAATAAAGGTGGATCAGGGTTGACTCTAGAATTTGTTTGTACGATATGGGTATCAAATGAAAGGTGTTCATGAGTGTTTTAAAAGGAAGTGATCCTTAGTTCCATAGGTGGACGCCGTTTCGAGATATCGCCATAAAGGTGGACCAGGGGTGACTCTAGACTATGTTTGTACCATATGGGTATCAAATGAAAGGTGTTAATGAGTATTTTAAAAGGGCGTGGGGCTTAGTTCTATAGGTGGACGCCTTTTCGAGATATCGCCATAAAGGTGGACCAGTGGTGACTCTAGAATGTGTTTGTACCATATGGGTATCACATAAAAGGTATTAATGAGGGTTTTAAAAGGGAGTGGTGGTAGTTGTATAGGTGGCCGCCTTTTCGAGATATCGGCAAAAAGGTGGACCAGGGTGACTCTAGAATTTGTTTGTACGATATGGGTATCAAATCAAAGGTGTTAATGCGTATTTTAAAAGGGAATGATCCGTAGTTCCATAGGTGGACGCCGTTTCGAGATATCTCCATAAAGGTGGACCAGGGGTGACCCTAGAATTTGTTTGTACGATATGGGTATCAAATGAAAGGGGTTAATGAGTATTTTAAAAGGGCGTGGGGCTTAGTTCTATAGGTGGCCGTCTTTTCGAGATATCGCCATAAAGGTGGACCAGGGGTGACCCTAGAATGTGTTTGTACGATATGGGTATCAAATGAAAGGTGTTAATGAATATTTTAAAAGGGAGTGGGCCTCAGTTCCATAGGTGGACGCCTTTTCGAGATATCGCCATAAAGGTGGACAAGGGGTGACTCTAAACTATGTTTGTACCATATGGGTATCAAATGAAAGGTGTTAATGAGTATTTTAAAAGGGCGTGGGGCTTAGTTCTATAGGTGGACGCCTTTTCGAGATATCGCCATAAAGGTGGACCAGGGGTGACCCTAGAATTTGTTTGTACGATATGGGTATCAAATGAAAGGGGTTAATGAGTATTTTAAAAGGGCGTGGGGCTTAGTTCTATAGGTGGACGTCTTTTCGAGATATCGCCATAAAGGTGGACCAGGGGTGACCCTAGAATTTGTTTGTACGATATGGTATCAAATGAAAGGGGTTAATGAGCATTTTAAAAGGGGGTGTGCCTTGGTTCTATAGGTGGACGCCTTTTCGAGATATCGCCATAAAGGTGGACCAGGGGTGACTCTAGACTATGTTTGTACCATATGGGTATTAAATGAAAGGTGTTAATGAGTATTTTAAAAGGGCGTGGGGCTTAGTTCTATAGGTGGACGCCTTTTCGAGATATCGCCATAAAGGTGGACCAGTGGTGACTCTAGAATGTATTTGTACGATATGGGTATCACATAAAAGGTATTAATGAGGGTTTTAAAAGGGAGTGGTGGTAGTTGTATAGGTGGCCGCCTTTTCGAGATATCGGCGAAAAGGTGGACCAAGGTGACTCTAGAATTTGTTTGTACGATATGGGTATCAAATGAAAGGGGTTAATGAGTATTTTAAAAGGGCGTGGGGCTTAGTTCTATAGGTGGACGTCTTTTCGAGATATCGCCATAAAGGTGGACCAGGGGTGACCCTAGAATGTGTTTGTACGATATGGGTATCAAATGAAAGGTGTTAATGAATATTTTAAAAGGGAGTGGGCCTCAGTTCCATAGGTGGACTCCGTTTCGAGATATCGACCAAAATGTGGACCAGGGTGACCCAGAAAATCATCTGTTGGATACCGCTAATTTATTTATATATATAATACCACGAACAGTATTCCTGCCAAGATTTCAAGGGTTTTTTATTTCGCCCTGCAGAACTTTTTCATTTTATTCTACTTAATATGGTAGGTGGCACACCCATTCTACAAAGTTTTTTTCTAAAGTTATATTTTGCGTCAATAAACCAATCCAATTACCATGATTCATCCCTTTTTTCGTATTTGGTGTAGAATTATGGAATTTTTTTCATTTTTCGTAATTTTCGATATCGAAAAAGTGGGCGTATTCATAGTCGGATTTGGGCCATTTTGTATACCAGTACAAAGTGAGTTCAGGTAAGTACGTGAACTGAGTTTAGTAAAGATATATCGATTTTTGCTCAAGTTATCGTGTTAACGGCCGAGCGGAAGGACAGACGGTCGACTGTGTATAAAAACTGGGCGTGGCTTCAACCGATTTCGCCCTTTTTCACAGATATAAGTTATCGTCCCAGAATCTAAGCCCCTACCAAATTTCACAAGGATTGGTAAATGGTTGTTCGACTTATGGCATTAAAAGTATCCTAGACAAATTAAATGAAAAAGGGCGGAGCCACGCCCATTTTGAAATTTTCTTTTATTTTTGCATTTTGTTGTACCATATCATTACTGGAGTTGATTGTTGACATAATTTACTTATATACTGTAAAGATATTAAATTTTTTGTTAAAATTTGCCTTAAAAAAATTTTTTTTTTAAAGTGGGCGTGGTCGTTCTCCGATTTTGCTAATTTTTATTATGCATACATATAGTAATAGTAGCAACGTTCCTGCCATTTTTCATCATGATATCTTCAACGACTGCCAAATTACAGCTTGCAAAACTTTTAAAAGTGGACGGTGCCTCGCCCATTGTCCAAAATTTTACTAATTTCATAAGTTCAACTCACCTACCAAGTTTCATCGCTTTATCCGTCTTTGGTATTGAATTATCGCACTTTTTTCGGGAGTGGTTATGGTCCGATATTGTTCATTGTAAATAGCTATCTTAGATGAGTGCTCAGGAACCTACGTACCAAATTTCATCAAGATACCTCAAAATTTACTTAGGAATCGTGTTAACGGACGGACAGACGGAAGGACATGGCTCAATCGATTTTTTTTTCGATCCTGATGATTTTGATATATGGAAGTCTATATCTATCTCGATTCCTTTATACCTGTACAACCAACCGTTATCCAATCAAAGTTAATATACTCTGTGAGCTCTGCTCAACTGAGTATAAAAAGGGATGAAACATGGTAATTGGATTAGTTTATTGACGCAAAACATTAGTTTGGAAAAAACTTTGTAAAATGGGTGTCACACCTACCATATTAATTAGAAGAAAAAGAAAAAGTTCTGCAGGGCGCAATCAAAATCCCTTGGAGTCTTGGCAGGAACAGTGTCGTGCTATTACATATATAAATAAATTAGCGGTATCAGACAGATGATGTTCTGGGTCACCCTGGTCCACATTTTGATCGATATCTCGAAAGCGCCTTCACATATACAACTAAGGGCCACTCCCTTTTAAAACCCTCATTAGTACCTTTAATTTTATACCCATATCGTACAAACACATTCTAGAGTCGCCCCTGGTCCACCTTTATGGCGATATCTCGAAAAGGCGTCCACCTATAGAACTAAGGCCCACTCCCTTTTAAAATACTCATTAAGACCTTTCATTTTATACCCATATCGTACAAACACATTCTATAGTCGCCCCTGGTCCACCTTTATGGCGATATCTCGAAAAGGCCACCTATAGAACTAAGGCCCACTCCCTTTTAAAATACTCATTAACACCTTTCATTTTATACCCATATCGTACAAACGCATTCTAGAGTCACCCCTGGTCCACCTTAATGGCGATATCCCGAAATGGCGTGCACCTATAGAACTATGGCCCACTCCCTTTTAAAATACTCTCTAATACCTTCCATTTGATACCCATGTCATACAAACACATTCCAGGGTTACCTAGGTTCATTTTCATACATGGTGATTTTCCCTTATTTTGTCTCCAAAGCTCTCAGCTGAGTATGTAATGTTCGGTTACACCCGAACTTAGCCTTCCTTACTTGTTTCAAACGACTTTCGACGATTAATGAAATTCCTCCAAACCAAATTAACGAATTAGAATAACGAAATAGAATTAGAATGAAGCGAATTTCCATTTTCCTTTCATTTGAATGTTTTTCCTGAAAAATGCCATGATTTTGTCATTCACACATTTGCACCATTTAATGCATGAACAATGGCATTTCCTTTCAATTGGAACGTAATCAACGCTTTTATTGTAGTTTTTGGCTGCAAATGACTCGAGTCGAGCGTTTCAAGCTAGCGCGACACAACTCAGCGCAAAGGCATTTAATCGTCAAATATATGTACATATGTGGGCATGGGCGTATCTATGTATATTCATGAGAGGGTAAGGCTTGTGGTCGTTGTACAATTGTGGGTTGTGTAGGACGGGATAGAAGCGAAGAGCTGTACTCTTTATATTGATAGTCTGGTGATGGTGGTCACTAAATGAAAAAAAAAAATGATTCACCCCCACTAAATTTGAAAAGTAGAAAAATCTACTCATGTGTAAACATCTTTGATTGTAAGTGCAAGCGTATTGCAGTACGGGGTACAACGGATTGTAAGTGTATGGCAACTGTAAGCGTAATGTGAGGAAGCGGTGGAAGGAAAAGAAATTATAGAGTAGAAATTAATACCAGTACATCAATTGGAACCAGGTGGTGTGTTATCGATGTGTTTTAAGAATGTTAACGGTTTGTTTTGTTATAGATAACAACCGTTATCTATAGCTTTTCCAACCCAATTGTCAACCTCACCAACCCGTGCGAATCCTGTTTCTTTGACAGCTGAGGTTCTGGCGACCACAATTTCCTCATGGATCTATGGGCTATGGTATAGAAAGTGTGCTCATACCAAATCATTCCCGAGATGGTCGGGCTAGTACCTTAATGTTGCTTGTTACCGGAACGTACCTGATCTGCATCCGGCAAAGGATCATCAACATCGATAACACTGCCCAAGGCCTTCGGGGAGTGTCCTTATCGTTACAACAACAATAACCAGTAGTATTAATGCAAGTTAATCTGAATTATCAAGTTAATCCTGAATTACAAAAATTCTTAAAAGTTTCGATTTCACAGGCTAGCGACGCAGTCTCCGCCTTGCTTTCATCTTCATTGACGTATACAAATACAAGACTAAAATTATTTCATTGTTAGGTCTCAGTGCATTGTTAAAGCGTGGCAGTACTTTTATGGATTTCGTTTCTTCATCGAACTATCTGTTTACTTCTATTGATGCCGTGTTTCTTTGGCGACCTAAGAGGTGTCCGTTTCTTTTTCTGCCTTTTCGAGGTTCTGTCAAAGTTTTCAGTTCTACATCGGAAATCTCTTTAATGGTAAAACTATGAAGTCGGTCTTAAGGTGGATCTTAATACCGCTTTCCATGGTTATCAACGGAATGACTAGAGTTGTTTTACCAGATCGAGAGGTATCATGTCAATATAATACGAATTAATTGTCAGTCATCATGCAAAACCTGAAATCCTCCAAGAGCACCTTGCAGGGGAAGTTTATCATACTCTTTTGTTCCGGCCCTCTTTTTAATCTAACCCTCCACTACACAACAAAACTTCCTTTGTTTTTTTCTACCAATTGGCACGGATGTTTGCCATAACTACAATGTCTGTAATATGGATAGACAAAAGTCCTAGCAGCAGCCCTCGCTCCTACTCTCTCCGGAATTTAAAGAAAAATTACCATTTTGGTGCGAAGGTTCCCTGGTGGAAGCTTACCTACGCCGCTGTAAATATATGTGCGGGTTATATTTTCTCCTGGTGTAATTAACAACGAAACAGTTGAAGCAGACAATTGTGCTTCTGTAGTGTGTGCCCACATTTGTAAATGAATACGTAATTCATCTAAAACCCCTCACAAAACGTAATAATCGATAAGGAACAATCAGCGATCAACGATCACCGATCTGCGATCTGCCCAGAACGTCAACGCTCGTTTGACGTTTCATGTACATTTTTTACGCTTTCCGATCGTTAAAATTTGTTTGCAGCTTCAGCCAACCATTGAATTCAATTGAACATGGAAATCGCCTTAATGGGTGATGATTACTCAATGTCCCAGTGATGTGGCTGCATAGTGAAATTCGCTTAAGTGCATCGTGTGCTAATGTACTTTATGAGTGTTGCTTAAGTGCCAGGCATGCGCACATTCATATGTAGGCACATATTTACATTTCCTAGTGCGCCGATCAGACGGTTAGTGGATGGTGGCGAATAGTTCTTAGTACTTACATACTTAAATATGGTTTTAGCAATTGACTGAATTTCAGTTTTTGATGAGCGCATATGGACGCATTGATCGACAGCAATGACATATGTACATACATACATATGTATACAGGTACATACGCATCCTTCATGCATATGTTTGTATCGGAAATTATAAAATATTTAACCACCACTTCAATTCCCAAAATGCAAGTCGGAAATAGCAAAGCGTTTGTTGGATCATTTAGCCCTGAAAGTATCGACTGTTTGGACATATATAAATTGTTTTTAGAATATCGACATAATGAAGAATTCAATCAACCCAATCGAAATAATGGTGTAAATGTTTTGTAAATGGAAAAAATTAGCAAGCATTCAGAAAAAAACGAGTAACAGTCAATTGTAGGAACTTGCATTATATAAAGATCATTAAAACTCTTATGAAATAATCTTATAAACAATCAATAAACCTTCTTTGCGACAATCTCGTTACTAATGTGTCAGTTATAAATTTCCTTTCTAAAACCACTGCACTACGCAACCGGCGCAGCCGCAGAGTTGTCAAAAATATCATCAAAAGGTAGATACTGAAAGCGACCTCTCAGGTAAGCAATGACATTTGCCCTAAAAGGCAAGCTGAACGGGTGAGAACGAGCTCACTACAAGAAAGCTCTCGCGTAATGAAGAAGGTGTTAATTACCTATCCCTGCATCACCAGGAGTCGTGCTATTAGTGACTCCATATTCATCGGCTAAATGACCCTGTGGGGAGGTAATGCTATTATTTTCCTGAATGTTTGGCCTCTCATCGCTAGCTCTGTTCTCGTGTTAAACTTATCGAAATACTCACAAAATGATACCGGGATATGTTATGAATGATCCCGAAATAGTGTTGAAATGATACTGAAACCAATCCGGAAACAGTCTAGAACTAACCCCGAAATTTTATCATAAATAAATACGAAACTCTGCTGGAATCGATCCCGAAACTGTCTTGAAATTATTCCGAAAAAAGTTTCAAAATTATTCCAAAAAAGTCCCAAAAAAATTAAATAGTCCTGAAATTATCCTGAAACTGATCCCGAATCAATAGTGGAACAATTTAAAAAAAAAAATCAGCAATTATCCCGAAAAAAGTTATTCCGCAATATTTTCGAATGGATCCCAAAAAAGTCTTGAAAATATTCCAAATAATTCCCATAATCCGGAAAAGATCCCGAAAACATCCTAATATATTCCAAAATTAATTCCGAAATGATCTGCAATCCTCAATTATTTCAAAAATTATTCCGAAATGATATGCCACACTTTGTCCCGAAAAAGTTTTGAAAGGATCGCAAAAAGATTTCGAAACAATCCGGACACAATATAAATAGGCCTGGTATAATTTCGATTCCAAAGAGAGGCCCACAGTCGATCTACAAATGGTTCCAAAATAATACCGAAATTTTTTGAAATTATCAAAAAATAAAACAAGCCGAAATTGTCCCGAACTCATTCAAGTACAAATTTCATACAATGTACCGAAACTTTACATGCGAGTGTGTTAATTTGCATAAATCATTCCTTCAGTCCTTCACAGGTCTACCACCATAGTCAACATATTGAACAATGGCAATTGGCCTTCGGCAAAGACAACTACATTTTAAAGGTGCCGGTCTTTTACTGTGATGGGTATATTATACGTTACTATTTTCACAGCATAAGCTCAGAGGAAAATTCGTGTTGGTTCATATCAGTCTCTTTGCATGTGTGATAAGTAAGAGCTACCTCGGTGCATATTGTCCAGCTATTGTTTTGCCACTTTAACCCGAATCACCCTACGTAAATTTTTTGTGGAATTTTGAAAAGACTTTTTTTTGCGGTATCCTTTTTGGTAAACTAAAAAAAACTGTAGCATTAGAATTTATGTCCTGGACCCAGGGTCCTTGAAATGTCCTGTTGCCATATTGCAACGCTAGGTAAGCTAGACCACTGGTTTACATATATGTAGAAAATCATTCCGCAACCCCCAAAAATCAAAATTCAAAACAAAATTTTCAATTCATTTTATTTTATATCATTAAAAAAACAAAAATAATGAATTCACTTTATTAAATATCATTGAGATGATAAAAAATTTTATTGAAAAATCCTGGTTTTTCACATTTTTGTGTGCAAACAAAGTCCAACATCGCATTTTTTGCAGGCTGTTCGCACGATGGACTTGCATACATCACCTGCACATCGCCTCTTATTTTCAATTGGAACCACAAGATGATCAGTCCTGTCATAGCGCAGGACATTCGTTACGGATTCAATTCGTTTATTTGATGATTTTTGGAACTTTTTCGGTTCGACGCCGTAGTGCTTGCAGTAGTAAATGGCTACTTCTCTCTTAAAATCTTTAAATGACTTATTTTCATTAGCGGATCTATAAAGAAGCCAGCTGTTTTGCAAGCTTGCATCAATAACCCAAGTAAAAATGGAATGCCACCATTTTTTTCCTCTAAAGCTTATACGATGGCCTGCAACATTTTGGTCAAATCGATCCACACCCGACATAAATTTGTTGTATTGAGTTACAACGCACGGACGTGGAACTGGTATTTTCCTACGCAATTCTCTACTGTAGCGAGATGCTGTGGATTTTGGTTCGCCACTAAAACATGTCGATGCAAGGCACACTACCGAGTTATCTACCCATTTAGTTAGATAAATTTACTCTTCTTTGATTTCCATGCTTTCGTAATATCCTCTTTGTTGTTTTCGCAAATCCTTCTTATGTGGAATAGGACAACTTTTTGGAATGCGGTTTTCTCGAATTGTACCGGTAGTCTGGAAACCTCTTTTTTCAAATAAATTATCAATGGTATTCCAGTGAAAATATTGTCGAAGTAAAAGGATAACGGAAGTTTTTGCACCTCTTCCGAAAATTCGTCAATCATACACAAAAGTGGAGCTGCGCAAGTGCCAAAGCGTTCTTCATATTTAGGATTCATCCTCGGATTCTTACCTTGGTATATTTCAAAATTGATCATATATCCTCTAGGAGTGCAAAGAAACGAAGCTTTGTATCCGAAACGGATTGGCTTTCCTTTTATGAACTGTTTACATCCATGGCGACCGAAATATGCAATCATACTTTTGTTCTGGGTGAAAGTTTTCAGTCATTTTGGCCTTTATATGGTCAGTCAGTGGGCGTAGTTTCCAAAGAGTGTCAAACCTATCAGAACTAGCAGACGGTTCGTGCAATGAGGACTCGAAGGGCAGCATATAGTTGATTTCCTCAAAGCGGTTCCTTCGCATTGCATTGAAGACCATAACGTTTTGAATGTCATCATCGCAGCTCCACATGTCTCGAAAGGCCCCGGTAGAAGTGTAGCCAGTAACTATCAAAATTGCGATGAACACACGTAACTCTGAAAAATTTAGTGTTAAATATAATATCATAAAATCAAAATAGACATTACATCGTCATTATCATCTATAGTAAGTTCCTCGTATCGTTTCTGATGATACCTAGCGTACAAATTCGAACATTTGCATATATGTTCATGCAAGTCATAGCTGAAAAATTTCTCAAAAAGTTGATGAGGTCTAAGATCTCGACAATCTTCGAAATTTGTTTTAGGGAATATAGGAAGGACTGGTAATGAATTAGCGGTTTGCCAAGTATATTTGCTGTCTTTGTTAGCTGGTGGAAGTGGTACTCCAGGATTTGATTGAATTGGGCGACAAATTTTCTTGGACGAGCTAGGCAAACAATCGTGTAAAGTATCGCCATAAGGTTCTTCGTCATCGACATCCTCTAGATTACAATCCTTAGTTTTCATTCGAGTACCATTTTCAAATACAATTTCACATCCGGCTTTAAGTTGTGCTGGGCATACATTGTCCGGAATTCCACCTTCATCGTCACCATCATCTTCCCCACTTACATCCCCATCCTGATAAGGTGGCTCGATGTAGAGTGCCTGGATATTAGTAGGAGCATCGTTTTCATCATGGGAACACAATTCCTCTAAAAAATCCAAAGCTTCTTGCAGCGTTAGATGTCTTTAAAAAGTTAAAATTAGAAAAAAAACATTAGTAAGGTAATAAAACACAACCAACAAATTCAACGTATACCAGTGGCCTAACCTGCCTGGCGTTGCCATATGGACACATGCACAGAAAAATGCAAGAAAAAACGCATTCAAATATAATTTTTTTAGAAAAAAATAATTGAAAATTATTTTATATTCCAATCACTACACAAAAACACAACTATCATAGCCCGACCGGGCGAGTCTTCGATATCTTAGACATATGTACTTACTTTTTCATTTCACGTTTTTTTTCCACTCCACATTTTGTACATATTTTGCAATGCCCTCACGACCACGAACCAAATATAACTGACAAGCAAATGAATGCTGACGAAAGCGCGATCAATTACGCAACAGCCACGTGCTATGAGATAACGGTATCTGCATTCTCTGGAATTTTGTGGACATATTAACGCAAGACTATCGCGCGTTGCCATATGGCAACTCCAGGGTGATTTGGGTTAAGCGCTGGAGGGCAAGAAATGTGTCTTCGCCATACTACTGGAAAGTTAAGCCCTCTTGTTTTGACTCAAATTATGGTTATCGATAACAGCATTACAAACAGGTCAACATACTTGGATCATATAGGACCACAATATTGTGGCAACCCACATCAGATCTGACACATATCCCAAGTGGTACGATACGTAAGTTCAAGCCAACTTGGAAAAGTTGGACTCTGCCTACAAGACAGGGCTCATACGAAAGCAATAAGCAGTGGCATCGATCGATACCGAGAGTCGAAGAAGAAAAAACGCGCTTTTTAAAAATGTTAGACAGATCTGAGTGCAAAGCTCTTGAGATGCCACATGGGAGAATAATGGACAATAAAGTGAATCCTACTTTAGTGCAGTGTAGCCTAAACTCCACGTCACCACTACACATTGCGAAATTGCAAAGAGCAAGGAGATCACGTATTACACCCAAGCTGACTGAGAAGTTTAGAATATTTCCCCTTGGTAGACTTGCTTGTCGTAAGAGGCATCAAAAATATACTTACTTAAAGATTCGGAGGTTATTTTCAAGCTAGTGCCAGAAGGTGCTAGAGCTAAGCACCTGCTAAGCGGCCATATACGTATACGATGAGCGAGAGTACAACGACAACTTCGTCAAAATCCACGACAAACTCATTTAGTTTGATTTCGATACTCCCACAGCAATTAAGTGTCGCACGCACTCTTAAAGCCCCGTCACACTGTATCACACTGGTAGTGGTGTCCACCGCTACTCAATACTCTCTAAGCTTGCGATAGATATTTTTTAGGTTGAAATGACAAAACTATAACTATAAACCACTTTCGCAATAATTCATATTTCTCATTTTTAAATGCCTTCTATCTCTGTGTTTAGGTCCAACATTTGTTCTGAGTATAGTGACTACGAAGTTGCCCGGCCGGTGCGTTCTGGCTCCTTCGGAAGCATTTGAAGGTGTGTTCTGCAGTGTAGACCTTTACCTTGCTAAAATTTCTGGTGCTTCATACAGTAACCTCTGTGTTTAGTTTCGCTGCCCATCTGACTTGTTGCGCCGATCTTGCACAGCTTAACGTTTCTTCTCTGTTCTTCCAGAGAAGGTTTAAAAGCCAACTTCTAGGAGTATTAGCCTTGTTATTTTTCCTGTCTGTTTGAAAAGTAAAAGTTCCCGAATGGCGCACAGTTCGAGAAGATGAAATATTCACCAATCTGTACTCAATATCGCTCATATCCTGAACCCATTAAGTTACATTGCTAAAGCTGGGCATGTTGCTAAGTTTCAACGAAAATTAGGGCATATTGTAAAAAGGGGTGTGACAACTTCCATACCAACTTACATTTTTATGCTCCCCACCAAATATTTAAACTTTATTTCAGGTTGACCCATTCGCAATTCAAGAAAATTTTATTTTCAGTGCGTAGATTGTAAATTTCATTCACCGCGCTCAAATACCTAAAGGATGCTTCGCTTTATTAAACAGTTTCGCCTGGCTAGTGAAAGCTGGCTTGAAGCTACACAACTTAAGCACCGTGTTATACAGAAGAGTAGTATTTATCTGAAAGTGTATTATTATTATTAGCCCTGGAAGCACTGCGACCTTCGTGTAAATTAATTGTGCATGACCTTTCAGCCTAATTTTGTATGTGAAGGCTTTTGATATATCTAAGTACCTCTTCAGGCTTTTAACTCTATATCACATAGGGATTAAGAGTTACACCACCTAGATGGGAAAGTCTCTGCATTACCAAGAGCGACGCATTCGCTGAGAATGTGATCCGGCGTTTCATCCTCCAACTCACAGAAACGACAAATTTGAGTATCGGACAGATTTAACTCACTTAGGAGATATCATAGACCACAGTGTCCCATATAGTACAAGTGAGAGTTCTTAGGTCCTCCCTGCTTAGATTAATGAGTTTGGCTGATACTTTCGTTGTTGGAAGTATAAACAGTTTGGCCCGTATTTGCCCTGGGCAGTCAATCCAGTGACGTCTAAATTGTTTTGTTTCCCAGTTACTTATGGTTTCCCTGCACCCTGCTTTGCTAGGTAATCTGCATGTTCATTACCTTCATGTCCCCGATGTCCAGGAACCCATCCTAACATAACCGTGCTTTTGGCTCGCAGCTCATTAAGGGTTTCAATGCAGTCATCCAATAGCTTAGATGTAACTGTGTAGGATTGCATGGCACGCAGGGCCGCCTGGTTGTCCGACATAATATAGATGCTCTTCGAAGATGAGCCTCTTCACAGACATTCTCTATCGCAGACTTCTATTGCATGGATTTCTGCCTGAAATATGGTGGGGTAGCATCCCATTGGTATCGATTTCTTGAAGTTCGGCCCACAGATGCCAACTCCCGTTCTTCCGTCATCGAATTTCGATGCATCCGTGAACCACACCTCTGAGTTAGGGTCATTATAAGGATTCCCTGTTTCCCAGTGAGCCCTGCCCACAATGGACTATTCAAAGTTCCGTGAGATTCTGAGGTTAGGGTACATTACGTCACGCAGTTGTAATGTGGGATTTCCTATGAATTTTCTTATTACTTTCATATGCCCTATCATGTTTCTTGGCTTCAACTCCGAAATATTTTGAAGTCTTAGTGCACCTAGTATTGCTCTTTCTCTATCAGAATAGGGAAGGGAGGTATTCCCACTAAAGCACTAAGTACATCAGCAGGGGCCATTCTCATCGCACCCGCTATGCCAATGCAAACTAGTCGGTGCAGTTTTCTTAGTTTTGTTGGTGCCGTTATTTGCGTTGCCACCAAACTAGGGAAGCATATACATAATATATATATATATATATTGACCTTACAACAGTATTAAATATCCAGTATACGATTTTTGGAGATATCCCCCCCGTGAGTACCTACAGTCGAGTACAGGCGAAGAAAGCTCTAGTTGCTTTGTTTAGGATAGCATCCAAATGAGCATTCCACGTGAGGGTTCTATTCAGTGTGATCTCTAGGTATTTTGCCTCCATTGAGAATGTTCGAACTAATGAAAACCTTGTGGAAGGTGACAGCAAGGAACACAAGGTGGACACGTTGGGACAACAGGTAAACCTATGAAAATTTGACATCAGTTGATATATCTAACATGAATCAGATATCGCTAAATATATATGGGTGATGCACTCTTTTGAGCACAGCCAGAATTTTTCATAAGCTTTAAACATCAGTTAAGAAAACAAGTAAGGAAGCAAAGTTCGGGTGTAACTGAACATTACATACTCAGCTGAGAGCTTTGGAGACAAAATGAGGAAAAATTACCATGTCGGAAAATGTACCTAGGGTAACCCTGGAATGTGTTTGTATGACATGGGTATCAAATGGAAGGTATTAAAGAGTATTTTTAAAGGGAGTGGGTCATAGTTCTATAGGTGGACGCCCTTTCGGGATATCGCCAAAAAGTTGAACCAGGGGTGACTCTAGAATGCGTTGATACGATATGGGTATCACATGAAAGCTGGTAATGAGTATTTTAAAAGGGAGCGATCTTTAGTTCTATAGGTGGACGCCTTTTCGAGATATCGCCATAAAGGTGGACCAGGGGTGACTCTAGAATTTGTTTGTACTATATGGGTATCAAATGAAAGGTGTTAATGAGTATTTTAAAAGGGAGTGGGTCATAGTTTTATAGCTGGACGCCTTTTCGAGATATTTCGCATAAAGGTGGACCAGGGGTGACTCGAGAATGTGTTTTTTCGATATGAGTATCAAATTAAAGGTATTAATGAGGGAGTGATGGTAGCTGTATATGTGAAGGCGTTTTTGAGATATCGACCAAAATGTGGACCAGGGTGAGCCAGAACATCATCTGTCGGGTACCGTTAATTTATTTATATATAATACTACGAACAGTATTCCTGCCAAGATTCCAAGGGATTTCGCCCAGCAGAACTTTTTCATTTTCTTCTACTAATTTCTATGGTACGTGTCACACCCATATTACAAAGCTTTTTCTAAAGTTATATTTTGCGTCAATAAACCAATCCAATTACCATGTCTCATCCCTTTTTCATATTTGGTATAGAATTATGGCATTTTTTAAATTTTTCGTAATTTTTGATATTGAAAAAGTGGGCGTGGTCATAATCGGATTTCGGCCATTTTTTATACCAAGATAAAGTGAGTTCAGATAAGTACGTGAACTAAGTTTAGTAAAGATATATCAAGTTTTCGTGTTAACGGCCGAGCGGAAGGACAGACGGTCGACTTTTTATAAAAACTTGGCGTGGCTTCAACCAATTTCGCCCATTTTCACAGAAAACAGTTATCGACAAACCCTACCAAATTTCACAAGGATTGGTAAATTTTTGTTCGACTTATGTCTTTAAAAATATTCTAGACAAATTAAATTAAAAAGGGCGGAGCCACGCCCATTTTGAAATTTTCTTTTATCTTTGTATTTTGTTGCACCATATCATTACTGGAGTTGAATGTTGACATAATTTACTCATATACTGTAAAGATATTCAATTTTTTGTTAAAATTTGACTTTAAAAAAAATTTTTTTTAAAGTGGCCGTGTTCGTAATCCGATTTTGCTAATTTTTATTTGTTAACATACAGTAATAGGAGTAAGGTTCATGTCAAATTTCATCATGATATCTTCAACGACTGCCAAATTACAGCATTCAAAACTTTTAATTGTCTTCTTTTAAAAGTGGGCGGTGCCACGCCAATTGTCCAAAATTTTACTAACTTTCTATTCTGCGTCATAAGGTCAACCGGCCTACCAAGTTTCATCGCTTTATCTGTCTTTGGTAATGAATTATCGCACATTTTCGGTTTTTTCGAAATTTTCGATATCGAAAAAGTGGGCGTGGTTATGGTCCGATGTCGTTCATTTTAAATGGCGATCTGATATCAGTGCCCAGGAACCTACATACCAAATTTCATGAAGATACCTCAAATTTTCTCAAGTTATCGTGTTAACGGACAGACGGACGGACGGACATGGCTCAATCAAATTTTTTTTCGATACTGATGATTTTCATATATAGAAGTCTATATTTATCTCGATTAGATTATGCCGTTACGGATTACCGTTATGCGAACAAAATTAATATACTCTGTGAGCTTTGCTCAGCTGAGTATAAATAGAGGACAGTTAAATAACCATTCATCATTTAATTTTTTTCTTCGTTTTTTATTTATATTTATTAATAAAACTTAAGTCTTACAAGCATTCCATTAACAGAAATAGTATAATTATATAATTATTATTGACTTTCAAATTATGAATAACGACTTAAAATTACTAAGTATGCTTGCAAGCATTAGTTTAAGGTCTACTTACATACTTTTAACTGTAAAAAAGTATGAAGAGGAATAAACTAAAAAAAAACTAACAAATCTTATTCACTCGTATACAAGTAAGATATAAAAACAAGGCTGAATGATATATGCAAATAAAACAATTCTGTTATTCACAAATGAAATGTATGGCCAACTGTCGTGATTTTAAACCTACCAGTGCATTAGTACACATGCGTTTATATAATTAGGATGGTTCCAAGAAGGATATTGAAGTTTTTGCAGTGTACCAATTTCATTCATATTATATAAGTAATTTAGTATTTCATTTAGAGATCCCTTTAAGAGAAACAGTTTTTAAAATAGGAAAATAAGGATTTGAAAATATTTTTTTTTTAATGATTTCTAAGTACATATTTTAATTACAACAAAAAATCTATAATTTATAAATATGTTAGGCCGTGACAACATTAAAACTTAATATTATGCTTTTGTACCATCCTAATATACATACAAATACATTATTATTTGTATGTGTAGATGTAGCACTTTATTATAAATATTTTTAAAATATAAAAATTACAGTCTGTGTTTGTGCTTTATATTAATTAATTTTACTACAAATTTTAAAGAACATGTTTGTTTTGTATAAATGCAATTCAATATGAGAACATTTGTTCTGTAAAAAAATATGAAACGCATGCAGCTAAAATTGGAGGGAAATATTCTTTTCAGAAATCGATACATTACAGAAGGATATGGAAAATTTTGTTTTGAATTGAAGTCTAAAGTATACATAAACATAAATCTATAAAAAAACATTTAAGCCTGCAGTTGACGACGCCCATCACTGCAATGTCCTCGAAGCGAAAGTCGACGCGTTTAAAGATATATGGGATAGGAGTTAGGTACTATTATGGCTAAGAACTTAACATCAAATAGGACAGCGAAACTTCTACAAGTTATTTGAGCTAAACTTGATGCGGTCGAGGTTAGTGGAATTCCTGATGTTGGTTCCGATTGCCTCAAAATATTTCAAGATTAACAAATATTTGTCGGTTCGGTTCCAGGGAATAGCAATAATTCGCGCAACTGTCACGCGGACATCTTAGCCACATAGATTGGTTGATTTCTTGCTAAGCTGCAATTTCGATTCAATTTCTCGTGAAACATTTTGCACCTGTCTCAAACTCTGACAATATATAACTGTTCAAACTTTGAAACCTTATGTGTGCTAGAGCTGGGCATTCGCATAGTGCGTTACTTTTTTTCTTTCTTCCTAAACGCAATTCCTGGTTTTCTCTGATCGTGCCGGCCAGGCGACCTTGAACTTTTAAGCAGGTCCTCTATGCTCTTAGTATCTTAAGCCGATCATGTTTATTTGGTTGACCTGCAGATGTCCGAGGAGTACAGTGGCACATCACTATCTCTTGGAATCTACTATTTATATTCATTTTACCTTATGTGAGTGAATTATGCATTTAGACCACCTTTGATGTGTTCACTAAAGGCTCTACCTTTGTTCTGATTTCTCGTTGCATTCAGCAGCAACCCATAGGAGCATTATGTTTGAAAAGTTAGCTGCGTCATAAAGCAATCACTTAAAATCGCTGACGACATTTATCTATGTGTTGGGGGAGCTACCTCGCACAGTTTCACCGCATCCTTGTACGGGAGTCTGCATATCCTCTCTATATAAAAAAACCTCCGCTTGCACGATCCCGGTTGCGTCCGGAAGATAGTCGGAAAGCGACAGCTAAGCTTTCTCAGGGAAGATATTAGCTCAGTACCCGGAAGTGTAGAGCTAGATAGCCTCCTTCATCTGCCCCTCTTGTCAAAACCTAGTGAGGGCATGTGGTTAACTGATGTCGGAGACCATACTGGCTCCTGTTCCAGCAGTCAGACTAACGCAGTCTTAACGCTGAATAAGGAGTTTCACATATGTAAAGATCCAGAGGTGAAAGGTTAAGAATGCACTTTCAGTGCATCAGTTGGACATAGCCTTAGTGCTTCTACTAATCCTCCCAAGGCTGTTCGCTGTAGTCTATTCATATTTTTAATGATTTATTCTTTAACCGTGGCTATCCACCATAATATTGCCCCATTAGTTAGTAAAGGTCTGATGACGGCCTTAAATCTTCACATACTAAGTTCGGGTTTTAGACCGCAGTTTCTACTGGTTATTTTTTTACACGAGTAGTATGCCTTTTTCGTCATATGTTCGATATAAATTTTCCCGCTAACTTTACTTTCTTTCTCGACGCCCAGATAGTGAACTCTCCTGTAGAGTGAGAGGCCAGCATATGATGGGCTGTAGTGAACTTGGCTGGCACCTGTAATCTGCTTTTGTACAGGTTTTCATCGAATAAGGCGATTAGGATTTTGACGGGCACTTTCCAACGCGAATGCAAGGCACGTAACACGCGCTTTGCCGTCATGTTGTCCAAGTCAGCTTCTCCTGTGGGGTAGCTACCACTCAACCTGACGTTACCTATATTCAACTACGCTTTCTTATGAATGGGAAATTCCCGATTAAAGGAATTTTGCAATTAATTCAACAATCACGAAAAACGTCGTAAGTGCCAGTTCCTGCAAGCAAGAGATATAAAAAAAAACTACAAAAAAACTGTGGTCTATTCCAAAACAAATGTTTCTTTTTTATTTCCTGTTATATTTTGATTCGCTATTACCCTTCATATGACGAAATTATGGAAAGTCCTACTCCCACCAATCAGAATGAAGTGTATTGTGTGCACTACTTGTGGATAACCTCTTAAAATTTCTTCCTCAATGTTCCGGGTAAATTGATTTTCGATATTTAGATAGAGCCGATTATTTGATATTTTAAAACCATTATAATCGATGATTGATGAAAGACTTTGTATTCATATTTTCTTACAGTGTATGATCACACTTGCATTTATACCCAATGATTTCATCATCATTTTAAATTTATTTATTTACAAAATATTAACCACCTAAAAAATTAACCTACAAACTTTTATACTTAACCCTACAAACACTCCTCCAACTCTTCGCTCGACACTACAATCGTTGATTTTGGCAACTCGATATCCAGCAATTTGGTGCACGCACCAACTTCTATTTCATCCTCTTCATCGAGATTATCTTTACCACAACGTTGCTCCTGCATCTCAATATCCAACGTGCCACGTTGATGTTGGAACGAGATGACAAATGCAACAACTGAGGCTAACAAAAATATAAAAGCAATACTCGCACACAAAACAATTATCAAACCAGAACCACTGAAGAGTGACGCAGAAGTTGACGCCTCACTAATGCCCACAGAAGTAGGCAAGGGCTTACCAATACGCCCGCCACTACTCTCTGCGGCCAAATGATCATTAAACATCTGGCCAGAATTTTGTGGTGCAAATGTTTCAAATAGTGTTGCGGCCATTGTGTCGTCCATTTGTGTCAAAAACATTGAGTGATGAGTCTGTGTATTAATGGAGCGTGAACCTTTCGTTGAAGCAGTGAGATCACTTTGGCCACCGCTGACGCCCACTAAAATTGGTACTATATCGGGATCATCAGTATTATCTTCGTATACTTCAAATTCTTTGAGTGTTGTTGTTTGCGAATCGGAATTACTTGCACGAGCTTGCGTAGTACCGATGCCTGGTATTTGAGTTGTGTGCGACAGTGAAATGGTTTCCTCTGTGGTTGAGAAATCTTCTCTCTCTTCTTGGGGTATTGTGTCTGCTGTTGTCTCTTGATCACTGACACTTTGAATACGGTCGGTATTCGTAGATTCGTTTATATGACTATCATACTTATCGTGTGCCTCTGGATCGTGCTGGTATTCATTGTGTACAGCTTGCTCATCTAGCTCAAACTTTGCATCTAACTCGTTTCTTGTTGGATCAGTGGTATCAAAAATTGTATGTTCCTCTAGATCGTTTTGTTCGTCGTTCTTTATAGAAATATCGTTAACGTTATTGGTCAGCTCGTTATTGCTGTCGACAACTTTCTGAATATCGCTTCCGGAAACATGTGACTCAGTAGTTTCTGTCGTTGTTTCTTCATTTGCAGCATCATCATTTTGTGCAGTGTTAACGTTTTTATAGTTTTCGCTCTCGCCATCTGCTATGATTGTTACAGTCGTCTCGTTGATATCGCTTTCTTCTTCTAAAGCGTTTTTCTTTTCTAGGCCAACATTGGTAGTGGTTGCATCATCATCCAATTCCACGCCTTGTTTTTTGATTACAATATGTACGGTTTTCACAATTTCTGGTTCCAAAGTTGTATCAACATCCTCGATTAACAATGGCTCGCTTACATTCAAATTTAAAAGATGTTCCAATTGTTCATTTGCTACAGCAGGCACGGACTCAGTAGCTGTGAGATTTTCATCCAAAACAATAGACAACGAGTCCTCGTCTCCTTCTGCCGACTTTTCTTCTGTGCCAGTGAGCTGAACTGACATGTCTTCTTGGCCAACATCAGGTTTCTGTTCATTTTCATTTTTTTCCTGTGTTGAGTTCAAGTTTTCCTCTAAAACGATTGATAGTTCATTGTCTTGAGTTTGCTTTGCCAACAATTCATTGTCATCAGTCGCGCCAACGCTGCCTGAGTCCACTAACTCCTTTTCCTCCTTTTGCTCAGCTTCAGCGTTCACAATCACATGTTCCTCTTGATCTATGTTATTAACTGGCTCATTAATCTCTCTTTGAGTACTAGCTGCTAAGTCGTTCTCTGTGATTTCGTTAGCTTCGTGTGAGTATATCGTAGCATCAGAAACGTCGCTAGAAGAAGTCGGCGCAGGGTTATCACCTTCGTTAATCAACTCGTTGGGGTTCTTTTCTTTTTCTTCTTCAATATTTTGCATGTTCTCATTTTCGGCGAAATTGGATACACCATTCTTACTTTCGTTTAGAACTTCTAAGTTTTCGCTTGATTCTTCATTAAGATTTCTAGCATTTCTTTGATTATTTACCGTTGAAGGTCGCTCTTCGATTTTTGTTGGAAAATATATTGAGAGATCTTTAGCTGTAGTTGTAGCGCTCTCTGTTTTCGATGACTGTTGATGTGAAACGGTTTCTGGTTCATTGGATGACTCTGTAATATTAAAGAAAACAAAGCTTGATTAGTTGAAGAACTAAGCAGCTTGCGAGTGAATATACGTAAATCAAAGTCTATTTGACGAAGTGGGGACGATAATCTTAACAAGCATGAAGATGGATAGCATACAAGTAATTTCGCATGTGGCAAACTTATAAGTGTTTATATCGGGGAATTTACCTAGTCAATACGATGGAAATGAGCTAGAAGCCCCTTTTGAATAAAATGTTGTGGGGAATTTAGCTAAAATCAAGAGCCACAATAGAAATGGATGGTGGCGGAAGGGTGCCCAAATGGCGGACGGAGCGATATACGAGCGCACCACGGACCGGCCAGTTCAACCTAATCTAACCAAGCTAAATCAAAAAATAGATTTATTGAGGACTTGTCAGACCAGTTTTAACTTCCCTGAATTTTAATGGAGGCTCTAACTAAGATCAGGTTTGAAACTCTACCTAATCCAGAAGCTTTGTTACTAGATATTTTGGTACTCCGACGGCACAAATTCAAATCATAGGTTTTAACAGCCTTTATCAATCTATAGCCTAACAGAGTATTTTTCTTCCTTTCAAGATTTGACGGCCTTTCATAGCGGATTAGTAGCCCTGGTCGCCACTCGCTTAATAACTTCGACGAACGTTTTAAACGTGTTCTACTCCTCCTTATCTTGAATTACCGACCTTTACGTAAAGTTATTTCCGAAAAGAACCCTGATATGAAAAGAAAACAGAGGGCTTTCTACTCATTATATTAAAACTCTAAAAAATAAATTTTACGGATACTAGCATCACTAAGCCGATACTAAGCAGCCACTCGTATGTACGTAAACAAATCAATCATCATGTGCACACATACATACAAGGCAGCAGAGAGATACTCACAAACGCATGTCATCATCAGCCGAAGTAGTACTCACATATACACACCCATATGGCTACAAACTACAAATATGCATGTATGCATATGGCAGGTAACCAAACATTAAGTTCACGAAATTAATAGACCTTAGGAGAAATTGGTGAACGAGGAAACCGAGAGTATAAAAGTAGCGCAAGCTGAGACATGAATAAGCAGTTTGATTTAAACACGCAATTAGTTGTGAAGTACTCTCAAAGTAGTCCAACAAAGACCATTTTGCATTATTGAATATTTGAATTATTTATTCAATAATTTAGCGATTCGTACGTTAACAGAAGGTTTGGAATAAGCGAAATTTCTCTAAATTCATTACAATATATAAGGTCCGCACTAGGTATGAAGATTTTCTGTTTTTTTTTCGGAATCTGATAGTTCAATCCCAGGATCTCGAGATGGCTCCAAAATTTTGTCTGTATAGATTCCTTATGCGTTTAAAAAAAATAGCAACACACACGAATTTGCCAAGCTCAGTTAATTGTATAAACGATTTCTCAGAAGCAAAAAAAGATTTTCTAAAAGCTTGTTTTCGAAGAGTAGGAGGGGTTTGGTTAGGTTGAACTGGCCGGTCCATGAGGACCTCACATAGACTGAATAAGTCCGTAGTGTTACCAGAAGTTTGTTTTAACGACAAAACTGAAAAACCCTATCAAAAACCAGGACCTATGTTATAAAAAAACTCCGCCCTCTTGGCAAATACTAGAAGCATCCTAGGATTTAAGCCACTTGCTGTTTCTAGATCTGACAGCTGTATCACTCCTAATAGATGGAGTCTTAGCCTGGCAACGGCACAGAACGTGCTCGATCGTTTCCTCCTCCAGCCCGCACTTCCTACATCTGCTATCACTGACCAAGCCTAATTTAAAGGCATGTGACGCCAGAATGCAGTGTCCAGTCAGAATACCCGTCATGAGTCTACAGACCTATCTTTTTAATGATAGAAGCAACTTTGTTAGCCTAATGTTGTAAGACCTGCACATAATCTTCGACACTTCACAGCCCCGCGCTTGAACCCACGCTTTTCCTGCTTGGTCGATAATGTGCACCTCTCGCCTTCGCTTAATTTCGCCCAGTCTAATTGGGACGTCTGCGGAGCAAGCTTCAAAGGATGCACCCTTTTTAGCTAATTCATCCGCTTTTTCATTCCCATAGGCCCTGGGACCCAATACAGATGTATGCTTCTCCCTATGCCGATTCTCTCCAGGGACTGCTTACACTCTAACACGCATTTAGATGCTGTGCTATGCGAGATTATTGCCTTAATTGCTGCTTGACTGTCAATATAAAAGTTAACACGATTGCAGCTTGGGCTATTTTCTTCCAGGGTTTCTACTGCTTTGGTTACGGCTACTATTTCCGCTTGGAAAACGCTACAGTAATCCAGCAGCCTGTAGGATCTGTTTATTTCCGGATCAGCACAGTATACCGCAGACCCTACTCCTTCCACTACTTTGGAACCATCTGTATACACATGTATCGCCTCTTCCGCCATTTGAGCACCCTTGCGCCAACCGTCCACCTCTATTGTGGCCTTAAGATCGCCCTCGAAGCAGAGATAGGGAATCAGGTAGTCTGTTCGTCTTGTGATTGATGACGCTATACTACTATGGCCGTATGGTCGGCGCTCAAGCTGCCCCGAGGCACCGATCCTGGTTGCAGTTATTAACGCTATGTTCTTTGCTACCAGGTCTACAGGTGGAATGTGCAGAATGACATACAGTGCAGCTGTCGGGGTTATTTTCAGGGCTCCCGTAATGCTAAGCATTGATAGTCTGCATACCCCCTCTAATTTTTTGAGGTAGGTTGCTTTTTGTGTGGCTTTCCACCAAACAAGAACTCCATAGTATAGGATAGGGCTTACAATCGCTGTAAAACCCCAATAAGAAAGAGAGGGCGATAAGCCCCACGTGCACCCGAGCATTGTTTTACATGCACAAAGTGCCGTTGAAGCCTTCTTCGCCCTCTCCTCCACGTTAAGCTTCCATGACAGCTTACTGTCTAGGATGATTCCTAGATACTTTGTGCAAGGTTTCTCCTGTAGGGTCACGTCTCCTAACTCAGGCCTGAGGAGGGGTACTTTCAGAAGAATTAATGATCTTAAAAAAGAATAAGTAAGGAAGGTTAAGTTCGGGTGTAACCGAACATTACATACTCAGTTGAGGCTATGGTGACAAGATAAGGGAAAATAACCATGTAGGAAAATGAACCGAGGGTAACCCTGGAATGTAGTTGTATGATATGTGTATCAAATTAAAGGTATTAATGAGTCTTTTAAAAGGGAGTGGTTGTAGTTGTATATGTGAAGGCGTTTTCGAGTTATTGACCAAAATGTGGAACAGGGTGAACCAGAACATCATCTGTCGGGTACCGCTAATTTATTTATATATGTAATACCACGAGCAGTATTCCTGTCAAGATTCCAAGGGTTTTTTATTTCGCCCTGCAGAACTTTTTCATTCTTCTACTTAATATGGTAGGTGTCACACCCATTTTACAAAGTTTTTTTCTAAAGTTATATTTTGCGTCAATAAACCAATCCAATTACCATGTTTCATCCCTTTTTTCGTATTTTGTATAGAATTATGTCATTTTTTTCATTTTTCGTAATTTTCGATATCGAAAAAGTGGGCGTGGTCATAGTCGGATTTCGGCCATTTTTTATACAAATACAAAGTGAGCTCAGATAAGTACGTGAACTGAGTTTAGTAAAGACATATCGATTTTTGCTCAAGTTATCGTGTTAACGGCCGAGCGGAAGGACAGACAGTCGACTGTGTATAAAAACTGGGCGTGGCTTCAACCGATTTCGCCCTTTTTCACAGAAATAAGTTATCGTCCCAGAAGCTAAGCCCCTGCCAAATTTCACAAGGATTGGTAAATTTTTGTTCGACTTATGCCATTAAAAGTATCCTAAACAAATTAAGTGAAAAAGGGCGGAGCCACGCCCATTTTGAAATTTTCTTTTATTTTTTTTTTGTTGCACCATGTCATTAGTGGAGTTGAAGCTGACATAATTTACTTATATACTGTAAAGATATTAAATTTTTTGTTAAAATTTGACCTTAAAGACATGTTTTTTTTTTTAAAGTGGGCGTGGTCGTTCTCCGATTTTGCAAATTTTTGTTAGGCATACATATAGTAATAGGAGTAACGTTCCTGCCAAATTTCATCATGATATCTTCAACGACTGCCAAATTACAGCTTGCAAAACTTTTAAATTACCCCTTTTAAAAGTGGGCGGTGCCACGCCCATTGTCCAAAATTTTACTAATTTTCTATTCTGCATCATAAGTTCAACTCACCTACCAAGTTTCATCGCTTTATCCGCCTTTGGTAATGAATTATCACACTTTTTCGATTTTTCGAAATTTTCGATATCGAAAAAGTGGGCGTGGTTATACTCCGATATCGTTCATTTTAAATAGCGATCTGAGATGAGTGCTCAGGAACCTACGTACCAAATTTCATCAAGATACCTCAAAATTTACTCAAGGTTTCGTGTTAACGGACGGACGGGCGGACGGACGGACGGACATGGCTCAATCGAATTTTTTTTCGATCCTGATGATTTTAAAATATGGAAGTCTATATCTATCTCGATTCCTTTATACCTGTACAACCAACCGTTATCCAATCAAACTTAATATACTCTGTGAGCTCTGCTCAATTGAGTATAAAAATCCTACAAAAGGCATGATAGCAAATGTATCTAATTATAAAGTGTTTTTTGCACCACGTCGAAATCTTCGGGAAAGTCTTGTTTCTGGTTACAAAGATTATTTGGATTCTCGTCGGCCTGCGATATGACAGAACAAGACGGCAGTTTATGGCATAGATGAACGAATTTGCAAAATCTGACTTCAGACTAAGGTTCTGTGCAATAGAAACCCTTACAAGCCAATAAGAAAAATCTTTCTCCTGTTTTTTTTTATGTTATCCCCCAGTGCAATGCTTGCTCTAAAAGTGACCGGGATCCATTGTACAAATATCGAAGGAAAATCTCTCAAAATTTAAAGAATTAAATTATGTTTTATATATATTTTAGCCTTCAAGTATTACAAGCATGTTTTCTGTTGATCTTTCTATTATTGACAGCAGATATCTATCAATGCCTTCCTATCTTGATGGTCTTTGACCATCCACCTGTAATAGATAGTTTCCCAGCTGAAGCAGGTTCAAAAAATTCTACACACCTAATTATCCACTTATACGGATCTCCAACCCTTAACACCCTCATACACCTCAATAAGAATTCTTATTTAGAATTAGGTTTGAGATTCTGGAATTTGTTAGTCCATCGTCAATTCAGATACCTAGATTTGATGCTACCCGATTCATTCAAGGTTTTGGGTGATCCTAAACTCTCGCTCCTAGGAGGAAGAATGTCTATAGATTCATAACATCTCTACAACAAAGCTCTAGCGATGGGCCCAATCGTAGGGGTGAAGCCCTAAACCGCCACTATCGACATAATAACGACCGATTTGCAGTACGCAACATCAAGTTTTTTCTTAAAATATAGCGAGACCTACTGATAATGCTGACTCCGCTGCTAAAGCAAATGAATTTTCGCTGAGATGGTTTTGATCACGGTCGATAGTATAGTTTTAAATATGCTGCGCTGCTTTGGAGTGGGACAAAATCCACAAAATACATTGACGCCGGATTTGGAGGGTCATCGGCGAAGGATAGATGAGGAATCTTAAACTCATGGAACAAGGCGGTTGGATCGGGATGGCGTAGAACATGAAATCGTTCCCGAGATGATTGGGCTTGTACCTTGTTATCAACATCGATAATGACATCCTTTTTGTCATTACCTTGTTATTTCAAATTTTTGTGAGCTGATACTAATTATTATTAACAATACACAACTTACCTACTGTTAATACATCAACCGCCTCGCTGATATTAGCTTTCACACTGCTTTGTTGTTGCGCGCTTTGTATGGCCAAAATTTCATCACTCAGTTTTTGTCGCTCTTCAGGATCTGTGACCTCTTGCAGTTGTTCAATAACCGCAGCTCCGATATCATGCTCGAATTCAATTTCATTTTTAACTGAATTACGTATGGTCTCTTCGAGATTACCATCAAGCAAAGTATCCGTATAATCGAATTTTGGTTTAGTAAAATCTGGTTCGATTCTAATTTCAGTAGCAATATTTTCGGCAGCAACAACATGATGATTGTTGATTTCATTATCAACATCTTGTGGTGTATTTGACGTTAGTGCATTATGCAGATTAGACTTGACTGTAGTTTTAGTTTTTGTATCATTCAAAATCGACACTTCCGCATTGTTGTGTATATTTTCATTCAGGGTGGGTTTCACGGCGGTTTGGGCATCGGCTAAGAGTGGTGTCTTTTGTGTGGTAAGATCAACTTTCTCAACTATAATTGAAGGTGTAGTGTTGTTGAAAGTGGTGACTTTAACGTCAGCTAGAATTGGTGTACTTGCAGTGGTTAAGTCACTTTGTCCACCAGCATCGGATAATGATGTGCTATTTTCTTTAAGGGTGGGTTTGACGGCGGTTGGAGCATCGGCTAAGAGTGGTGTCTTTTGTGTGGTAAGATCAACTTTCTCAACTATAGTTGAAGGTGTAGTGTTGTTAAAAGTGGTGACTTTAGCGTCAGCTAGAATTGGTGTGCTTGCTGTGGTTAATTCACTTTGTTCACCAGCATTGGATAATGATGTGCTATTGATGACCGTGGGGATATTCAATGTGGTGATTGTCTCAGCTACAGATCGCCTCAAAATGGCAGCATTGATCATTGGCACTGTAATGTAAAATATAAGAGGGAAAATATTCTGTTAATTGCATATAGATTTTCAACGCTGTTAAATGTCTGTTAACATCAGTCAAACAAGTAGTCAGCAAACATTGTTCATTGCCTAGAATTTCGTAGGGTTAGTTTTTGAATAGTTCATTGACAAGAACGTGTTCTGCCGGCAATTTGCAATGCATACTTCAATTAACATGGCTAGACGTCGTACACATCAACGGGTACATAAACACAAACACGATCAGAGAATACCTCTCCGATTAATAAATCCCTTAAAAAGGCCAAAACTTCTAAATCAATAGGCCCAGACGGAATAGCTATGCCGATGCTAAGACACTGAGCATAAGGACATCAGCTACCTGACGCATGTTTTCTACTTGTCGTGTTTGCCTTTTCCATTGCAGAATAATAAAGAATCAAACGGATAATCTGACCACCACAGACTAGAAGCCCAGCTAACGATGTTGAGTCGCTATCATTTCTTTAGTCAGTAGTGAAGACGTTGGAAACCTTTCAGCCTTTTTCATTTTAAACGCAAGTCTTCAGTTAGACAGCTATCGGCATGGCTTCCGTAAAATGCATATCGCTATCACGGTGCTCGTGCCACTTGATCTGTCTAAAACGTTTGGCACATTCAACCATAGCGCACTACTCCCAGATATAGAAGTTTCACCCCTTGTCTAAAAAGATGGACCGCAAATTATCTAAGTGGTCGGCAAACGTCGGGTCAATTTATGAGCGAATTTTCCAAATCTAGGAGAATTAAACAAGGGGTGGTGTCCTATCGCCGATTTAAATTTATGCACATCAAAGCTCCCTTTACCACCAGAACGAGCTACCCGCATATGCTATGCCGACGACTGCACGATAATGTCAACTAGCCCTGGCCCCTCAAATATGATTAGTTTACAAAAGAAATAGTTGTCTACCTAGTATTTCTGTTTTTTCACCTCGCGCGAACTGAAACTATTCCCGACCAAGTTCACAGCCACTCTGTTGAAGACATTTAAGGAACAGATGACGCAAAATATTGGACACTCGCGTCGCCGGCGTTACGCTACCGACTGCCAGTCTCCCACAGATTTTGGGTGTGACGTTCGATGACACTCTCACCATCAAGGCACATGCCTTCGAAATAATTTGACTGCTCGTGTGATACGCGTCACCGGTTTGGTCGCCTGACTTAAAAATAAAACACTGGAGAAGGCTGCATGCGTGCCAAATACTGCACTCCGAACTACCACGACATGTCTTCTTATGACCCCTGAACATCACCGCTCAAGCTATTGCAAGCTGTGCAGCCATTGGCGATAGCTGGAATAAGCACGACCCTTGGTACAACACCTACACGGGCATTAAACGCAAAAATCTGTGTCCGGCTGACATCGTGGACAAAATGGCTGCAGTCCGTGCAGCAATACAGCTTTGTGAAGCGGGGTATAGTGCTCTACGGACACTCTAGCATTCTGATCGACCTACATTCCTAGTAGGACAGACTACTGTGGGTCGGCTTACGCTCAACTTGCCACATTCACCGCTCAAACTCCCTCAAGGGAGGAATAGAGTAGTGAATAAATAGTCAGCCATCAGCCTGGTGTTTTCTAGGAATTTAGGCTGTCCAATAACTCGATCGTCCTCCAGATGAATGCCTCTGCTATAAAGGATAGACAAGGTAGGTGTGATGCTATCCGCCGTTTTAACTGGCAGTGAATTAAACATCTACTCGTATAGTCAGGCGGCTACCGCTAGGCCCTGCCACTGTAAGGTCGAGGGCTCTGAGAGATTGCTTGACATCACTTCTGGTAGCATATAACTACTTTCTCATAAAAATTATCTGGACGCCAAGGCAGTAGGACATCCCCGGCAACTGTCGGATTGGTCTTTTTGTCCGGCAGGCACTGGCGACCTCTTGCCGTGTGGCGAAGTGCTTCTCAGCGTTTTTGCCTCTAAACGCTCGGCAGAGCTACTGTCCATGTTTACTGGGGTACTAACAGGGCAATACCAAAAGCGAGTCCATGCGTTACGCATTAATATACTGGACGGCCCCATCTGTGTTAGCTGTATAGGGGGCTACGAGGTGGAATCATCCAGTCACTTTCTTCGGAGCTATCAAGACTGAGACGCAAATATCTCGATCGCGACCCACTCCACTTTCTGGAGGAACAGCTGTCCCTAACCTAACCTAACCATGCAAAAAGAGATCCATGAAGTCACACGTCTGTTTCCCATTCGAAAAAATTTCAAGCAGACCAAAAATGTTGCTAAAAGGACCACAGGTCTTCAATGTCTTAGATGTGCGTACGATTCACGATTATGGTACAGACTAACTATGACTTCGCGATTCTACTCTCATAACAACTCTATGGGAACACCCAGCAGAATTTATAAGCAGTGGGAGCATATCTCTTTAGCAATACGTAATGCCGCTAACAAATATGGAAACAACAGCGACGGGTCTACCACGTTGTCCCCAAAATCAAAATCCCCAAACTCATAGTCCCCAACACAAAATCCCCATTTTTTGTGTGAAATAAATTCAAATTAGGTTTAAAATTGCCGCGACTAAAAAAGGTTAATAATCCATACCAACTTTCTGCATATAAAAAATAACCCTGGCCTACGCCATGCCAAGTCCGGGTGTATGGTATAACCGTGGCTACCGCCACGGTGATGTCCTTTTACGTAGTACACGCGTCTGTTAGCTTCTTCGAATTAGAGCGACTAGCAGTCCTATATACGGATAGGTAAGTAAAAATATGTGTTGCCAAAACGTATACATATACATACATAAATATGAATGAAAGAGGAAAGATATATTGCTATTTTTTACACGGTCATGGTGTTTATCATAGCACTGTGATTTTGTGTTTGGGTATTTTTTTTTTCTTTGGGTATTTTTTTTGGGGGATTTCGTGGCACTCCCAGCAGCGACACCCAAAAAAAAAAAAAACACCTGGTACAATGAAGAATGCTGCCTTGACACCGGGTGAATGATCACTGCCTAGAACGCCACACAGTGTTTGGTGTGGAACAAGCTAGCTGGACAAAATTATTTTATGAGATTTTCCGTTTCATATGCAGTCATTTATTACAACTACGTAATTTTTTTCAGCCAAATGTTCTTTTTTTTATTTTTTTCCAAAATTTTACTTCATATGCATACATTTGCTTATTTCATGTACAGTAACTCATGTGAATAAGTGACATAGATCCAAAAAAATTTAAAGGACTTAAGAATATTACTTTATTGTACTTAAATTGAATGGACTACAAATCTCAATACTCTAAAAATTCTAGAAATTCGGAAAAAAAATTAAAATTTTTTATGAAAATTCGTCGAATTTTTCAAACATTTTTTAAATATAATTTAGTTTTTGTTATAGATCGTGTCAAATTTTCTTATGGGAAATTAGTTAAAATAAATTTGCGAAAGCGAAAATTGTAAGAATTGTCCAAAAAGGGGTGTCTACTTATTTATGTGAGTGACTGTACATATGTACATACATATTTTGTATTTATTTGAGTATTTATCCTGGTAATACAATTTTTACAAAATTATTTTATAGTACCAGTCAGGAATGTAAAAGTATATTACAATAATAGTAATAACAATGTAAATAATTAAATTAATTATGTGAAAATTACTTATTACAAAAACGTAAAAGTAAAGTATCATATACAGTAGGAAAGACTATAGATTTAAATTAAATAAAACCTGATCCAAGAAAAAGTTATAGGGTAGGTTATCTTTTATAATTATGTTATTATTCGCTATCATCACTTTCATTCGATGAGTCACTTGTGGAATAGTCATGAGCATCAGCAACACTACTGTGAAAGCTTGAAACAACTGGGGTATTTACTGACTCCTCAACATTATCGGGGGACAGTAAATTTAAGACTTCTGAAGTCAGACTTTTAAATTTTTTCTTAGGTATCTCCCTAAAACTGTTAACTAAAGGATCCGATTTTATAAGCAACATATTCATAAGATCTCTATTCGTGGCTTCACGCGACTGCTTTTGTGTGTTATCATCCCTGAATCGTATCAAATCTTTGTTACGGGCTTCCTGTGCTTCCTCAGAAAGTTGACCAATGGGTAAAATTGCTGATTTTATAATATCAGTACTATGCACTAAGATTTTATGAACTGTAGCAGGCATATTAAACCATGGATAGAGATCTATGTATAGTTTTTTAGTCTCGACCGCAAATTTTTCAAATCTTTGGATATTTATATTGTACCCACATGCTAACGCGCGAAGGAGAGTGTCGAATCTTATGATGAGCGTAACATCCAATCCCGTAATCTCAGCACTAGCCTCAGAATTTTCGAAAAACCTACGAGCAGTATTGCCGTCGTTGGTATTGCCGAAACCTGGTTTTGGTTTATCTACTATCAATCCAAGTTGTGCAGTATTTATATTACATTCAGGTATTGGCGTAAATGCTACCAAATGGGGTTAATTTGTGTAGCGTTCCTGTGTGGTTATACCTGCATTCGAATTGCTTTGTATATACCTGTTTTTATGCCTTAGTGACTGGTGCGGTAGGTTGTGGCAGGTTGAAGTCAGTGATCTTCGTCTTTTAGTTTTGGTGTGCTCTTGTTGACCTTTCGCGTTTATTTTTGTGCGTTTTATGGCTACGTGTTTGTTCCCTGTACCTAGGAATTGGTTTTGCCGTTTGTAGATCAGCTTTAATGGTTCAAATATCTCGTCGGAGCTGGTACGTACATACATCCTATTTTATTTGTAGAGATAACTAAATCTGCAAAAAAAAAAAAAAAAATTTAAAAATAGATGTGCAAAGAATTCGCAATAGTTTTTTCTTTCGACTATTAGAGAATACTTGCGACTATAACATATGTATGTAAAATTTAGCCCGGATGTCTGCGGATTTATGTAACTTTTTTGTCCCTAAATTTAAAAATATAGAGAAAAAAAGCTTTTCTTCTTAATAACGGAATGTTAAATATATTGAAAATACTCTAATTGCGAAAGAATTACTATTAAAAAATTTTACTTACCTTCGAGCTTAGAATCCATCAAAAAAATTATATAAAAGTGTTCACTTAAAATAAATATGTAGCTTAATATTCAACAAGAATTTTGCAAATTAATCAATGCATTTTACGGCCACTCCTACCTTCTTACTTCAATTACTCAATATACATGAGCAAAAATATCAAAAAAAAAGCAAAAATCCCGTTATTTTGTTTGTTTTCTTTCATTTCTCATTACACTTTTCTTGGAATAAGAACTTTGTTTTTGTCCAGCTAGCTTGTTCTACACGAAACACTGTGCGCCACTTTGAAATCAAATGCCTCTCAAGGGACAAAAATATTGACAGAAAGGCGTGCATACGAATACGCTTGATCAAAGGTTGAAGGTTATAAGACCAAAACGAGGTGCTGCAAGAGTGAATAGTTGTGCAGAAAGAGCTTAGATGATGGAGGAATCATATCTCTGGAAGTCTGAGGTCATATGTTCAGGGTATAAGGTGAACCCGAACCCACCATCGAAGATGACAAAACTAAGGTGCCAATACTGTTCCGATTAAAAAACAACAAAGACTGCAAGCTGATCGATAGGCTTCGGTGCTATTACCGAACGGCGACAAGAGGTTGCATCCACAATAAAGGCGATGTCAAAATCTGTGCAAATTACAGCGCAATCAGTCTGCTTAATATCTCATATAGGCACCCTATACCTAGAAGTAAACTCGAAAGATTGTAGTCCGCCGTTGATGAACTGATTGGGCCTTATTAGTGAGACTTCAGACCTGGTGAGTCTAATATTTACTATATTTTCATTATGCCAAATCCTTTTCTGATAAAATGATCGACATGCACCATCTCTTCGTCGACTTCAAAACAGATTTTGACAGCACGAAATGAACCTGTATGAGCTATGTCTGAGTTCCAAGTGGACAATTGAAAGCATTTGCTGGAATATAGCACCAGGACTAGTAAAGTCGCCAAATGATCTACCTTTACGGTAACTGTTAGCTAATCTAATTTCTTGCAGGATGTTTAAGGGTCAATCACTCAGAAAATGAAATTTTATTATAAGAATTTCAATGTTGTTTTTAGTTTATAAAACTGAAACAGTTTCATTTCTTTAAACATTTAATTAGTACTCTTTTAATTTTTTATCTCTAATATTATCTACATGAATTAGCCAAAGAACAAGATGAAATTAATGGACCTCACAATACATAATTGTTGCATACAAATGAATGGATACAGAAGTATCAACAACTCTTTCTACAACAACAACAACATTGGGATTACATATTATTCTACCGAAACCCCAAAAAAACAATTTTATAGAACATAATTTGGGCATTAAAATGTAAATGAGTTTGGAAGCAAATGGTAGGCGGCTGGCGGCACCAGTGCTCAAAAAACATTAAAAAACACAAACATAATCACTGCATGCATATTTAGGTATGCATTTACATATGTATGTACATAAATTTATTTAAGCATAATTTATTATGCATTCCCGATATCTTAAATTATCACACAATAAAGTAGAGAACAAACGAACGACAGATTGCCGGGCAACATCCGAGGCAAAGTCAAAATGTCAATGCAGCATCAAAATATTCATAGCAGAAATAAACAAACAAAATTAGGTACATATTCATTCGTAGATATAGCGATGTGCAATGAAATAGAGACAGTTAAAGTACTTCACCGCTATGAGTATATTTTCAACAAATCTGTTAATACCTCTTTTACCCTGCTAGTCTTCCTACCACACTGGGTCCAGTCAACATACATATATCCCTGTTGCGATAACTTTCGCCAATTGGTATTACGAAAAGAGCTCAAGTCTTCTTCGTCCTGCCGTTTCAACTCAGTGAAATTGTGCCCTTCCTTTGCTTTCAAATGCAGGTGCCGATCGAAGCCTGACATAAAATTACTGGAAGAAATCAAAAGGAGATAGGAATTGCATATGATCCATAAGGCAGGAAAGGCGTGGATGAAGCGCAGGGTTGCAAAGTTTCAAAAATCATGTGCAAATCCCACGACGTTGGATTTACTAAATTTCTCATATCTCTAAAGAGACACGACTTATGGCTCACGATGGGCATAATAACTGAAAACTGCCTTCTGGCGTTGCATGCTTATATGTTAAACCTCGTCAGTAACAACAGATGTGGGAAGAGCGAGCTGCAGGAAGAAACTGTTGAGCGCGTTCTGTGTTTGTGTCCTACGCTCGTGAGGTCAAAGCTCCAGCTACTAGAAGCGGCAGAGTTGTCGGATCTCGAAGCAGCAATTGAGTTAGGTCCTACGAAACTTCTAATATCTGCCAAGAGGACAGAGTTAATGTATAACATAAGTCCTGGTGCTGAATTTGAGTTTTTCCGTTTTGTCGTCAAACAAATTCTGTTAACATTATAGATACATTTAGTCTATGTGAGATCTTTATTATGAAATGGCGCAAATTGGAAGGGAAGCTCAGCCTGAATCGTTTAGGAGGAACGGTAAAGGCGGCCACCGTGGTGTGATGATAGCGTGCTCCGCCTACCACATCGTATGCCCTGGGTTCGCACCCCGGGCAAAGCAACATCAACATTTTAGATATAAGGTTTTTCAATTAGAAGAAAATTTTTCTAAGCGGGGTCGCCCCTCGGCAGTATTTGGCAAGCGCTCCGAGTGTATTTCTGCCATGAAAAGCTCTCAGTGAAAACTCATCTGCCTTGCAGATGCCGTTCGGAGTCGGCATAAAACATGTAGGTCCCGTCCGGCCAATTTGTAGGGAAAATTAAAAGGAGCACGACGCAAATTGGAAGAGAAGCTCGGCCTAAGATCTCTTCGGAGGTTATCGCACCTTACATTTTTTTTTTTTTTATTTATTCTTACCTCCTGGTGACTTCAGACTGAAGTCACGATATCGTCTACAGGCCCATGAAATCAATATCATCAGTACATTCCAGCAATTGTTCGCCCTTATAATAGATTGCACCATTGCAATTTAGATCTGATGGGGAGTCACCTTGACTGAACCTCGTTTGGTTTCGAATGGTTCTGAGAGGCCTCCGTAGTACCTACGAATCTGAATTGGTTGCTTAACGACAGTTGGCAAAGACTCATTCGCGTTACGGGGACCTTTGTTACTCTCCTAAAATTTTGCACTCTCTAAAGTAAAGCCTTTTGTTATGCCATTCCCCATCTTGGCTCGAGATACTTTTTTTTTACTTTTAAACTTTGACTCTGTCCTTTTCAGGTCTGCTTTAAAGAGAACCCCCTTTACGGCACGCTAGCAATCTTATTGGGTATGGCCAGAGCATTTGATGGCATTATCTGCTGGTTCCAGCTATTGGGTTAGCCAATAAACGTCTTTGGTGCCTTCTTTTACACGGCGATGTTATTTGGATGATGCAAATGCCTTCCAACGAACCACTTCACAACTAATTCAATGGCAGACAATTCAGCTGAAATTTCGGTTTGGCTAACTCTTTATCGCTTTGATTTCGAAAAGCGCGAAGAGAAGGTAGCATATTATTTTCACCGTGCTTTTGAGGTCTTAAGCCATTTCACATAGTTTTATCTGCTAACTGAGTTAAAGTATGCTTTTCTCTTCACCAAACTAAGGACTATGTAATAACAACTGCAAAGGTCGGACGGATCTTTAAAGGAGTCACGGATCCATTATATTTTATACCGCGTAGAAAACATGCCTTGGCCATGGTGTCTCCATTTGAAATACCTTGGGTTTGGGTATTTACGCCATTTTTCATGCGTTCATACTACAATTCCAGCTCCATGCCTAGCATCAACGCAATGTATTGAATTTTCTTGCTACCAATTCGGTAGTGGCCCAATTCAAGATCATACAAAACTGCATACAAAATGGTCTGTGCTGTTAAACAGAGCAGGCTGCAAAACATGCAAAGAAGGTTCTGGGTACTGAGTTTGAGCCCAGAATTAAAGTAGATCGCATTAACGTTCCCCCACTCGACAAAATTGAGTACGAGTAGCATAGCCGCAGCTGCAAGGGCATTGAAACTGAAAATATTTCATCAACTACCAGGAATTATTTTCCTTAGAACCAAATATAAGGTCCTGACAAGCATATTGTGCATAGATTAAGGCATACCATAGTAAAAGTAATCTGTGAATCCTAACATCGGTAAAATTGGTATTGGCAGCACAAACTGCTAATAGACAGTTGAGAAGTAAAGTTAACTCCAAGTAAATGGAAAATACAAGCTCCTCCGGTCATTCTGGAATATAATACAGAAGCATGAAGCAAATAAGATAACCCTTAGAGTATTAAAAGAGGTCATCAACATGACCTATGTGTGATCCTCCTTACTGTAATGTCGTACCAACAGGTGCTCTTGGCTATGTGTATTACGGATTAGTGGATGGCAAAACGACCGTCGTGGTGTGAAGGTAGCGTGCTCCGCCCACCACACCGAAGATCCTAAATTCACGCCCTGGGAAAAAAACATCAAAATTTTAGAAACAAGTTTTTTCAATTAGAAGAAAATTGTTCTAAGCAGGATCGCCCCTCGGCAGTGTTTGGCAAGCGCTCTGAGTGTATTTCTGCCATGAAAAGCTTCTTAGTGAAAACTCATCTGCCTTGTAGATGCCGTTCGGAGTCGGCATAAAACAAGTAGGTTCCGCCACGCCAACTTGTAGGTGAAATTAAAGGGAGCACGACGCAAATTGGAAGAGAAGCTCAGCCCTCTCTTCGGAGGTTAACGCACCTTACATTTATTTATTTATAAGATGGCAGATAAGGTTCAAGTCCACACAGAATGGATATAGTATTTTCTCGACAAGATCAATATATATTATTCCACCCTACTACTCTTCAAATGCGGCACCAAAAGGAACATTCTTAATTTCATTGAACCCCCTCGTCCGTCACATTCGAAGGATGTTTCCAAGTCAATTACTCTATTCAATTTCACATTAATGTATGGGTACATATGTATATGCACAAACCCGTCTGAATACTTTCTTCTTCTTCCGTCGACTCCCTCGAGGCATCTTCTTAAGCTCTACCGATGTCAAATGTGATTGCTTGGTGTGCGCTTAAATAAACTCACTTAATCATGTCAGGAATTTTTACTCGTCCAAAAATTACAAAATTATAAAAGAATAAACTACAATAATATGTCATCATTTCTCTGTGCAGAGGTACCGAATATTTTTCAACACATGGAGTATGAAAAGAAAGTCCACATGGAAACAAAAATCGATATGCGGAACGTAGACTCTCGGTATTGCTGCATGTCAAACAATGGACGTAGTGGCATGAAATAGAAATAGCCAAGAATGTCAGCTGACGACAGACATGGAATGTGTGCAGTTGAGCATATGGAGATGTTTGTTGTTTTAGGAATAAGCTCATTTGGAAATTTGTTGTTTGTGATAAATGTAATGCAGAGGATTTTCTTGTCCAATGAAGAAATTAAAGTTACCCAACAAATGGACTTTTCCCATTTTTTATGAAATGTAGAAATATTCAAAAGAAATGCATTTGAATGAAAGGATTATGTACAGTGGCCGATATAAAGCTTTTCCCACGCTTCCATTTTATATATTGTTTACTTGTGTCATCAAGTTCATTGTTACTGTTACTATTACTGCACGCACGCATGCATAACGAACGTTCTTATGTGTTTTATGACCCCATCTTCCCTAAATGGATCGTATTCTCTATTGTAGATACACATTGTTACGCACATACTTCTGTTTATACAAAACTTTATATCACATGGATTGGGATGTCAAACTCGATAAAACAAAATCGGTATAAGTTTCTAACTTTTTTCTTAATTTTTTGGAATATTTGAAATTTCAGGCTTTCTCGAAGATCTCTTAAGTTCTCTTTAGCTCTAAGGAAACAATATAGGGAAAATCTAAATTTCATTAAAACAAAATCGTGGTCGTGTACACGATTAACAGTTTGAGTTTATTTTGAAAACCTAGCAACAGCTTGCTGCTGATTTTAAACTTTTTTATAGTACTTTTAAAACCACTAAATAGTTTGAAGCAATTTTTAGGTATTTTGTTTTAATTTTAGTTCAGACACTTGAAAAATATAATTTTCGATGAAAAGTTTAAAAATAAAACCACAAAGTTCTACCCATACCGCGTTTTTAAACTTTTTTGGTCTATTAGAGGATAAACCAATTTTTAATATATTTGGGATTAAATTTTAATACAGATAAACTGGCAGGGGACTCATTTTTAATATTTCAAATTTTAAATTTTAGAACAATGAGTACTATAAAATTTAAACCTAGACCATGGGGGGTTTAAAATTTAAACCAAAAAGTTCTTCTCAAATTCCCGTTATTCCGTAAATTCTTTTATATATTGTGACGAATATTAGTGACACTAAGTGATACTCACATTACTAGTCTGATGCTAAGTACATGAATCCACAACAACAATAAAGCAGCCAGTCATTTTATCTACATAAACGAATCAATCATTATGTCTACACATATGTACGTACACGCAGCGGAGAGAGACGCACAAACACATGCATATATCTTATCTGAGATGCTCCCAAAAGTAGGCGATTATGTAGTTATGTTATAGCTGCTAATTTTATAGCTGGTAGCAAATTCTAGAAATAGAAACGCCTAGAAATATGTCAACGAGGAAACCAAAAAGTATAAAAGCAGCAGCAGCTGAGGTACGACGATTCAGTTTGATTTAAGCACCCTATCTGTTGACCAGTAGAAGTGTTATTGTTAAGTACTTCAATAAACACTATTTTGCATTATTGAATAGTGGAGTTATTTATTCAACAGTTTAGTGATTCGAACGTTAGTAGAAGGTTGAAAATAAACGGAATTGCACTAAATTCGTTACAATATGTATGCACACAATTGAAGAATGGAGTGCAATGAAGACGTTTTTATTGTTGAAACTATGAAAAGAACTGAACTTAGGAAATTTGAAGATCTAGTGATGTCCTAATGTTATATAAAACCGTATACCCTTCTATCCCACAATTTCAACTTACAACTATACCACGATATGCTCTTGAGTTTTTATAAGTAGACGCTCACAAATTAGAAATACTTTGTCTTTAGGGTGAGTCTAGTTTCTGAAAAATTCTAATTCCTGGACGTTTGTTTTCAATACTACAATGAAATTTTGTCCTATTCTATTTTATTAATTAAGGGGCGAATTATGTAGAACGCAACGAGTCATTTTTTCTCGTGTGAACCCCAATTCTTATCATGTATGGGTATTCATTAACTTCAGGGAGTCACACTAAACCTGAATGCCTTTACGAAATTTTTGGTACTATGAAGTGGCGACAGTGACTGCGACGCAAAGTGTCACGGTGTCATACATAATCTGGTCCTAAAATTCGAAAACATATATATTTGTGACTCCATCAGTCCCATCTCAACGACCTTTTCGCGAAATTTGTGGATCAATGGGGTGATTGGCGCAACACCACAAGAGGGTTAGGTTAAGTTGAACTATCGGGTCCTTGAGGACCTTACATAGACTTAATGAGTTCGTAGTATAGCCAGAAGTTTGTTCAACACCAAACTGAAAACCCCTATCAAATACCAGGCCCTATACTAGAAGAGAAATAATTGCTCTAATTTCTAATTGGCTGTCAATATAAAAGTTGACCCTTCAGTGTAAGCTATTTTCTTGCAATGTTTCTACTGCTTTGGTTACGTATACATCTTCCGCCTAAAAAACGCCACAGTAATCTGACAGCTAGTAGGATTTGTTTATTTCCGGGTCCGCAGACTCTACTTCTTCCACCGGTATCGCATCGTACGCTATTTTGGCACCCTTGCGCTAACCATCTAACTCTATTGGGGCTCTTCAAAGCGCAGATACGGAATCAGGTATTCTGTTCATCCTGTAATTGATGACGCCATACTACTATGGCGGCCACCGTGGTGTGATGGTAGCGTGCTCCGCCTACCACACCTTATGCCCTGGGCAATATCAAAATTTTAGAAACAAGTTTTTCAATTAGAAGAAAATTTTTCTAAGCGGGGTCGCACCTCGGCAATGTTTGGCAAGCGCTCCGGGAGTATTTCTGCCATGAAAAGCTCTCAGTGAAAACTTATCTGCCTTGCAGATGCCGTTCGGAGTCGGCATAAAACATGTAGGTCCCGTCCGGCCAATTTGTAGGGAAATGAAGAGGAGCACGACACAAATTGGAAGAGAAGCTCGGCCTTAGATCTCCTCGCAGGTTATCGCGCCTTACATTTTTTATATTTTTATGCTACTATGGCCATATGATCTGCGCTCAAGCCGCCCCGAGGTACTGAGCCTCGTTGCAACTGTTAACGCTATGTTCTTTGGAATGTGCAGAATGGCATACATTGCAGCCGTCGGGTCTGTTTTCAGAACCCCTGTAATGCTATGCATTGATAGACTACATACAACATCAAATTTTTTAAAGGAAGTTTTTTTTTGTGCGGCTGTCCATCAAACAAGGACTCCATAGTATGGGAAATCTTGTAAAACAAGTGAATTTGTTCTGACAAATTATTCTACTCAGAAAAAGTTTACTTGTATTACAAGATTTGTATGTTTTGTGAAACGTGTCCCCGGTCGAAAGGCGTTTAGAAAATTAACATGGACTCTTACTGCAGTCAAGGTATGCCCACTTTTCTCACCTGCCCTCTGATGGCGATCTTTGATGCAACGATATAATTGACCAGTATGAGCATATTTTCCACGCACTCGGTACTGCCATTGCAGATACTGTTGGATTCCAGCGAGCCAGGAAAGACTATTAGAACTATGAGAATCACCGCTCTGCGTTTAATAGGGAAGAGAGTCGTTAAGATAAGAAAAATAAACAAGAGAATTGTTATCGCTGCCTAATAGCTAAGCATGTACCTAATGTCCCAATCAAACATGTTCCACTATGTTCTGATGAGCTGAGATCTAGGCTAAAATATAATAGGGCGCCAGAAAAGGGCCGGTATTAGTCAAGCTGTTCAGGCATCTATATGTAAAAAAAATAATATTTTGCCCGTCTTACCTCCGAGGAGATTTAGGCCAACCTTCTCTTGCGTCTCCACTACTCAGCCCTAGAAGCAAAGAAAGATAAAAATACAAATATCCTAATCCCGGGACTAATTCTGTGAAATCCCGAAAATCCTGCGATCATAAAAATGGAATGAGTACCATCCCTAATATGTAAGTAACTTGGATGGATGTGATGTAAAATTCTTATCGGCCCCCTTCAGCTGTCATTCATTTACTTTATGTTCATAATTGTAAAATTATTATCATTATAATGGTTTATTTGCTCTTTTACGGTATAGCCTTGCAGTAGAGGGCAAGCAGATAACAAATGGGGAACCAATATAATCGGCTTCATTAAGCGCTTCAATGCCGCAATAGAGCAGTACAAAGAACTCAATGATAGGTTGAACTGTCAAATGTATGTGAACATATGAACATTTGGTGAACTCGACTTTCTTAAGTCACGCATTTCACATTATTTACAATACAGAAGTTCTTCTAAACATAAAACAATAATCATGAATTATAACAAAAAAAGTTATGAATCCGATTATACAATTATTTTTCGATGGGACCATGAAAAAAAAAAAAAAAAAACAATTAACCAAAGTGAGACGTACATATGTATGTAGTATATAATTTTAAGGATGGTTAACATAGTTATGGAATTTAGACTTGGCAGTAAGCCAAACAAAACGCATGCGTGCCAGTGTGCATTACATTTTATGGATTTTCATTTCCTATTTATTTATGATTTTGTCTTCACGTTTGAGCCTGCAAAAATGTAATTAAATTTTTATGTTTTTGGGCATCTTGAAGCATCGAATTTCAACATTTCATGCAGCACGTGGACAAACACTGTAAACATCCAAAGTACATTCACATAATCGTGTAATTACACTGAAGTCATACCAACTACATAGTTGTAAATTACGTAGCAACTAGTAAGAATAGCAATGGTCCTTTGTAAGTTTAGCAATCAAAGCCCTTAAATCCATTCAACCTGACGGCATCTCTTTTATGATACTAAAACATAACGGATGCTTCCTAACGAAGGTGATCAACTTGTATCTTTATGCTATTATTACTCCTGAAGACGCAAGAGTCATCTTTCTACTAAAACTTGAAAACTAGAGCACGCCGGGGAGTTCTATATCTCTTCTCTTAAACAAAGAGCGAAAATCTGACACGCCAGATATCAGAATGATTTCGAAAAGTTTACAGCACCACATTCGCACCAAATTAGCCACAGACTTACCCTAATCGAAGGAGAACGAAAATGAACACTGGAGATAGCTCAACGCCGATACTGGTTTGCCTCCAAACCAAAATTGACAAGGGATGATCGAAAATCTTTCCAAAATAACTTTAACCTTATTCCTATCCTTTTAAGTAGCATGCTTGTATTAATAATCCGTAGATCCGAAATGAAGCCAATGGCTAAACGCAAATTACGTTGCCAGTCCTTACCACCTATTGCTGGGATATGTGATGGCCCTCGTGGGTGACTTAGTAATGCGATATCACTTAGTAATTAGGCATCACTGAGGAAGTTGGATGGGTGTATACTGCAGAAATCAGGTTGACCCCTCTAAGACCATTATCATTAGGATCCAAATTTTAAGTTTTAAATTTCTTCTAACAATGAACTGAGTACTTATGACAGCGCTAAATACCATGGAGTTCTACTGACACCTAAGCTAATTGAAGATTGAATGCAGAGCAGGGATTTTAACAGACCAATCTGGGATCTGTATGTTTGTAAACAAATAGTAGAGCTCACGCCATGAATGTACGGAGCACTTGTGTGGGCAGTTTAGGTGAAATAATTACAGCAGAGTTCATTGATCTCTCTGTGGGGTGATCGAGGATAAGGTCATGCTTTTCAAAAGCTTTGAGCTTTATATGCAACGAGCCACCGACCGATCTCGTTATCAAAGATTGTTCTCTGGCTTCGGAAGCTCTGTCTCTGCAAAGAGCGTACTATCATCGGAGAGTACACTTATATTACAACAAAAATGGCCTACGTATAACCCACAACAATAAGATATACGACGCATATAAACTAAGTATCGTCAGGGACAATATATGTAGGAATTTCTGGAATCGGCGAACGAAAATCATACTCTACAAGTCACTTATCGTACTCGTCCTGCTATATGGGGCAGAAGCATGCACCATGACAACAGCAGATGGAGCGGCTTTGGGAGTGTTCGAGAGAAAAGTTCTTCGAAATATTTATGGGCCTCTACGCGTTGGCGATGGCGAATACCGAAGAAGATTTAATGATGAGCTGTACGAGCTATACGCAGACATCCACATAGTCCAGCGAATTAAAACGCAGCGGCTGTGTTGGCTAGGCCGTATTATGCGAATGAAAGATGATGCTCCGGCCATTTTAAATTAACAAACTTATATCCGACTCTTGTCCTGAAGTTAAAGATCTGCCCTGTGTAAGAAAAATATAAAAATAAAAATCATACCATATGTACATTCTAGATGGACAAATGTCTTAAGTTCGAAAACCGGTCTTAGCAATGCGCACAATTAGTTCAAAATGCCTTATGCTGTTATATTATTTCGGATGTACCCTAATATTTTCCAACTTTTCACGATTTGCTTGAACTTAACTCAACCTGATTTCTAAATTCTACTTTATCTTCTTCAGGTTCACTTTTCATCCTTTCGAAATCGTTAATGATTTGAATATAAACAATGAAGAACGGGTGATATCGATACATGCATCCCGGGAAATCGAAGGAAACTGCTTTACAGACGAACTCGTTAGGCAAGGTATGGCCAGGCAGATTCTTTCTGACCAAGAACGCTTAGGTATGCAAGCTAATTTTAAAAGAGCACATCCACCGTCAAGCCGACGAAAGATGGTTACAATCACCGCGTTGTCGACCATCGAATGAAACCTGGCCAAAGTGGGATCCTAAACTATCCCGTCACGTTTACAACCCAAGTAGGGATACAATTTCCACACTTGTGCACTGCCTTATAGGTAGGCCTGCAGAAAGCATAGAAGCACCTTACCGTCAACGCTGCAGGAGTTGTAAAGATGATGAAGAGGAGGAAACGCTGGTTCACCTCATCTGAAATTACCCGGCGCTAAGTTGCACAAAGCCGGGCTCTCTGGGAGCTCCATTTCTAAATAATCTGCGCCACGTCGTGGAGCATGACGTCGAGCTGAGGGTAGCCTTTATAAGGTCCTCAAAATGGTTGGAAGATGAAGGGTAATTGTGTATTTTTGTGGTTTCACAACGGCCGAACATCACTGGCCTAAGTATGCCTACAAATATCGATATGTTAAACAATGCGAAGAACATGAAAAAAGCCGGACGTACAAATTAATTAAATTGTTGAAGCTTTTCATGCCACTTTAGACTTAACAAAAAAAAAATGCGACTGGTAAATATTATCGTATGATGAGATACAAAAAGTGTGTATGTGCAATGCTCAGATCTTCAGAAGAAGAAGCAAATCGGTAACTACATATATATCAAATCGCTTTTTACGCTTTCACAGAAAATCTATCCTAAATAAACCATCACTTCAAATTGGCAGCAAAATGTAGAATGCAAACGACAGCTTGCAAATAGCAATAAGTTGCTGATTTGTTGAAGTTAAGACATCTGTAGGTGAAGGAAGAGGAGCAAGTACCGGAATGATATGAGGTATTGTAGGCCAACCGGAATAAATTGATGCAAAGTGGAAATCTTAAATGCTGCATATGTTGTTGTTTTTATATTTATTCAAGGAAGCAGAAGATGCTAACTAATGGTTGATGCTAACTTGTTGTTAAAATAAAACAGGTAAGGGTGTAAAAGTTCGGGTGTAACCGAACATTATATACTCAGCGTCAGTTTCAGTTGTACAGTTCATTTCAGATATACATATTACATTTCCCATGCGACTGAGGCACATTTTCGACAAAAAGTATTATCAAAAGCGTGTGGCTATTAAACGTAAACTCTTCTTCGAATTACGACTGCAAAAATATGAGATATTGTTGGACAAAAGAGGGGCGGTGCCCTCCCATTAAATTAATTTCAATTTTCTTTTTTCTTGTCATAATGACACTTTGAAAGTAAAATCTCACTGATTTAAACAATGATTCGAAAAGATTTTGCTTATTGCATTTATTTACGAACTTTTCCAAAATCTCTTAAATAAAAGTGGGCGTGCTCTTAAACCGATTTAGGCCACCACCGCACATTTAAAAAGAAATGTCTCCCAAGTTCCTCTTACAATAAAACTTGGTTAGTGAAATATCATTGATACAAAACTATTTTTCGTTAAGATATAGCCGATTATTCTATTCAACGACCCTTTTAAAAATCTTTTATATAAAAATGGGCGCAGTACTTAACCGATACCGTCCATTTTTACTAGAAATATTTTCTGCTATAAACAAAGAATGTATTCACATTTTTTTTATACTCAGCTGAGCAGAGCTCACAGAGTATACTAACTTTGTTCGCAGAACGGTAATCCGTAACGGCATTAACTAATCGAGATAGATATAGACTTCTATATATCAAAATGATCTGTGTGAAAAAGGAAATTCATTTAGCCATGTCCGTCCGTCCGTCCGTCCGTCTGTAAACGCGATAACTTGAGTAAATTTTGGGGTATCTTGATGAAATTTGGTGTGTAGGTTCCTGGGCGCTCATCTCAGATCGCTATTTAAAATGAACGAAATCGGACTACAATCACGCCCACTTTTTCGATATCGAAAATTTCGAAAAACCGAAAAAGTGCGATAATTCATTACCAAAGACGGGTAAAGCGATGAAACTTGGTAGATGCATTGACCTTATGACGCAAAACAGAAAATTAGTAAATTTTTGGAAAATGGGCGTGGCACCACTTTTAAAAGAATGTAATTTAAAAGTTTTGCAAGCTATAATATCGCAGTTGTTTAAGATATCATGATGAAATTTGGTAGGCACGTTACTCCTATTACTATATGTGTGCTAAATAAAAATTAGCGAAATCGGATGACGAACACGCCCACTTTTAAAAAAAAATTTTTTTTAAGTCCAATTTTAACAAAAAATTTAATATATTTACAGTATAAAAGTAAATTATGTCAACATTCGACTCCAGTAATGATATGATGCAACAAAATACAAAGATAAAAGAAAATTTCAAAATGGGCGTAACTCCGCCCTTTTTCATCTAATTCGTCTAGAATACTTTTAATGCCATAAGTCGAACAAAAATTGACCAATCCTTGTGAAATTTGGTAGGGACATAGATTCTATGGCGATAACTGTTTTCTGTGAAAATGGGCGAAATGGGTTGAAGCCAAGCCCAGGTTTTATACACAGTCGACCGTCTGTCCTTCCGCTCGGCCGTTAATACAATAACTTGAGCAAAAATCGATATATCTTAACTAAACTTAGTTCACGTACTTATCTGAACTCACTTTATTATGGTATAAAATATGGCCGAAATCCGACTATGACCTCGCCCACTTTTGCGATATCGAAAATTACGAAAAATTAAAAAAAAAAAATGCCATTATTCTGTACCAAATATGAAAAAAGAGATGAAACATGGTAATTGGATTGGTTGACGCAAAATGTAACTTTAGAAAAAACTTTGTAAAATGGGTGTGACACCTACCATATCAAGTAGAAGAAAATAAAAAAGTTCTGCAGGGCGAAATCAAAAGCCCTTGGAATCTTGGCAGGAATACTGTTCGTGGTATTGCATATATAAATAAATTAGCGATACCCGACAGATGATGTTCGGGGTCACCCTGATCCACATTTCGGTCGATATCTCGAAAACGCCTTCACATATACAACTAAGGGCCACTCCCTTTTAAAACCCTCATTAATACCTTTAATTTGATACCCATATCGTCCAAACACATTCTAGAGTCACCCCTGGTCCACCCTAATTGCGATATCTCGCAAAGGGGTCCACCTATAGAACTAAGGCCCACTACGTTTTAAATAATCATTAACACCTTTCATTTGATACCCATATCGTACAACACATATTCTAGAGTCACCCCTGGTCCACCTTTATGGCGATATCCTGAAATTGCGTCCATCTATAGAACTATGGCGCACTCCCTTTTAAAATACTCTTTAATACCTTCCATTTGAAACCAATGTCATACAAACACATTCCAGGGTTACCCTAGGTTCATTTTGCTAAATGGTTATTTTCCCTTATTTTGTCTCCAAAGCTCTCAGCTGAGTATGTAATGTTCGGTTACACCCGAACTTAGCCTTCCTTACTTCTTTACGATATGTTAATTTTTCTTCGAGTGATGGCTCCCGAAACATAGAAAATTGCTTAGTCAAAAAATGGGCAGTGCCACGCCTATTTCAAAAAAATTTTAACATTTTTTAACTTTTGTTAAAATTCCGTTTAGAAAGTAAAATTCCATTGATATCAAGCTCTTTTTCGCAAAGGTATAGCTTATTATATTCGTCTACGAACCTTTTAAAAGCCTTTACTATAAATGTGGGGGTGGTCCTTAACCGATCCCGTCCATTTTACTAGAAATATTTGCTGTTCAAGTTTTTTCAAATTAGAAGATAATTTTTCTAATCGGGTTGTTGTTGTTGTTGTAGCGATAAGAACACTCCCCGAAGGCCCTGGGGAGTTTTATCCATGTTGGTGGTCCTTTGGCGGATGCAGATCCGGTACGTTCCGATACTAAGCCCGACCATCTCGGGAACGATTTGTTACGACCACATTAAACCTTCTAGGCCATCGCGCCCTCCCCATCCTCTAGTTCCATTAGGAACTTGGCGTCGCCAGAGCCTCGGCTGTTAATCAAAAAGGATTCGCCACGGGTAGGTGAGGTTGACAAATGGGTTGGAGAAGCTGTATATTGCTCTGGCAACGCCTTGATACAGTCATACCTATAGCGGGTATATTCTAACCCCCTTACCCGCTGGGGTTCTAATCGGCGTCGCCCCTCGGAAGTGATTTGGCAAGCACCATGCAAATTGGAAGAGAAACTCGGCCTAAATCTCCTCGGAGATAAGTCGCACTAAGTATTTTTTGATTGTTTTTATGTGAATATGTTTTGAAAGAAGCAAATTCCTTTTTTGGATTAATGATACCGAGGCCAAAACGCGTCTTTTGATATCTCTCCCGACATGCAAAGATTAATTTCTAGTAATCTTATTTTACAATTTATGGCACTCACCTAAACTTGGGTCAACATTTTTGCTTGAGTGACTCGAGTATATTTTAAAAAATACCCCTGAGCAGGTTCAACACCAGCTATGTAAGGCAGGGAATCGACGCGCAGAACATTATTCGCGTACTCTCAGAGAGCATGAAGGTTCATATGTTATCATATGGGGTCTATCTAGTATTTCTTAGGTTGTATTCGTAAATTTTTCTTTTTTTTTGCTCAATAAAACTTTAGATTAGATTTTGCTGCCTGGCAAGAAAGTTCTTTAGATATGAGTTAGCCCCCTAAGTATAAAGTTCTATTTAGATAAAACTATCCAGCTTCCGTGCTTGTAGAAAACTATATACATATATGAAGAGAAAACTCTATCTAGGCACTTTAAAGCGCCTGCTCAACTTTTCCCAATTGCTGCTTGGATAGAAAGTTCTGAAATGGCGGCTTCGTTCATTATTCTAAATACTTACGAGGTAATTATAGATGCTGACTGGATACAGACTTTACCGGCGGTGTACCGGCCATCGTGTGTCAAACTGTGCCGGTGCATAGCAACCGTACCTGAGTTATATAATTAGAACGCAGCTGTACTATGAGTAAGGGTTTTTATCATGAGACTCCACGATACGACCTTTATTTCGGTTGTGAGTGATCAAAACGCAAAAAATTCAATTGCAGAGTGAAGTAATAACTGATTCTCCAAAACGATTCTTTACAATGGATCCCGATAAAAATTAAACATGCATATGCAACAACAAATTAGTACACATGTTATTGCATTTGCCTGTTTAATATTTATCGGGATCTGGAGCACTGTCCATTGTAACGCCAGGAATGTCTTTTGTTAAGTACTCAAAATCTAAACTCTTAAAGACGCTCTGTGTTCAGAAAATCGGGTTTTTACTAACAGGGCCATGTAACAATAAAAAGGTAATAAACTATCTAGGTCCCATCTAGATTTTTTGACCTGAGGCAGCCTAGAAAAACTGAGACCCTGCCTATACATATAACACTAGCTGTTGCCATCAGTAGAAGACACTAACAAACTGTTAAGCGCATAGCCTAACTATTTTTGCACAAAAGAGATTAGATCCGGTGCTGATGCTTTAAGTCGTTTCAGTTTCGTGAACTTTAAGGACAATTTTTATCACCTTCAGTTAGTCACTTATCTATAAGTTATAAAATTTTCGTTTTCTCCATGCTAACTGAAGCTTCGCGTTTCAGTTAAGTGCAATGAAAAATTGTAAACAAGCGCCAGCTGTTTGGCTAGTTTATGTGTTCTCAAAATAGATTTTTGCGATTTCTTCTACAAAATATTCACAGTTAACGATTTAACCGGGGGTTGGCCACCCTATGTTGGTGAAAACGAAAATGTCAATTTAAGCGGTCTGAAAGATTGCTATCCTCAAGGTAAAATCTAATATAACTGGAGATGGTGAAAACTGTTCTAAGACCCAAATATCGTTTGCGATTTTGATATGAAAAAATTAAATGGTCTGAAGCAATAAAGATGGGGTTAGCGTCTTAGTTGCATTGCTTCATGAAACTTTGCAGCTGGGTGCATGAAATACGGTTTCACTCAAAGCGGAAACACCTTACTTGATGTTATTGCTACTGCTGTAAGTAGTTCTTTTTGCCTTTATTGCTACATAATTGTTGTTGATGATAAAGATGGCTACTAAATACTTACTTGCCAACATCAGAATAGCCAACTTGATGAACAGTGGCAAAACTTTGGATGTGATGAAGAGTCTGCTACTGCCTCTGCTACTGTTGTTGTTGTTGCGATAACAGGTTAACCTGTTGCAGCGATGTCTTTGTTTGTGGCAGCTGCAATCACCTTTGCTGTCATTCATGTTTACTTTGTTATTTTCGTTGTACGTGTATTCGTACTCGCAGCAACCATCTTCTTTAGCCACACTTGGGCGCATACCACCGGGACGCACTTGACACATCGACGACGACATGTTGCTGGTTGTTGTTTAAACTGTATATTTGGTCTTGTTATAGCAGCTGAATTTCTTGTTTGTTTACGGTCCTGACTTTTTGTTGTTATTGTATTTTTGCCTTGCCGGTAGTTGATTATATTTTCTGTTTTGAAAGGGCCCCTGCGTCAATAAAGTTTTGGTTTTGGCTTGTTTTTTATTAGCTACGTCACTGCCACTCACACTAATTTATTTCTGGCTATTGATCATTGTGTTGGGAGAAGGTGAAGAAGAAGCAGAAGATGAAGGTGCTATAGAAATTGAAGATGATATGCAGTGTGCAAGAAAATGCAGATGGTTAAGGAAAAAACGTTCAATGCTCCGTCGATTGCGAGGATGAATGTGACAACTTCACTTTGTTTTCGAAAATATTTACAACAACAATGCGCTTAATTACGTACTAATTTACTTCGTAAACACTTTTTTCAATGCACTCGACTATTCGTACACATTTGTGTCATAGGCGGCGATCTTGAAACGGAACGATCTTCAATAGATCGAATTACAAAATGTGAGAAAATGGAAAAAAAAAATTCTTTATGAATGCACGAATTCCACGAAAGTGAAAAACTCGCTTAGCAGGCCGTACCGTTTCACACCTTATGGGGAAACGCCAGGCATACACACTTCACGTTTAGCCCAAATCAGTTCTAGCTTCTTTGTTTGTTTTTTATACTACTTCTCTTATGCAGTTTTTTTTTCCTTTCAAATGTCTTTCATTACCGTGATATTGTTCGAAAAAATCAGACAAAGATCCACACTTCACCAACTAAATCGAACCGTTCGCGTCCAATACACGTGAAGAACTGACAGAAACCGAAACTGATTTTGAAAACTCAAATCCATTTTTCCTCCATATTGAGAACGACCAGTGCATATATACTAAATCCACACATACTATGTACACATTCAGTATCATCGTCCAACATAAAACTCAGCTGCAACAGCAATATTATATATGTATGTAAGTGGTACCTTTGCCCCGTCATCCCGCCATTTCATTGCACTCAACGGCCTGGGTATGGGCATCTGCTTTTGTGTATGCCTGAATACTTGAATTTTTTTGTATTTGTTGGCAGTGTATTCTTTTATTTTTTTCTCTGTTTTGTTGTCCTCGATCTTCAACAATCTTCGTAGCCGCCACAGCTAGGTCTTATGCTAAAGTCGACCTAGCCCGGCCGGCCTGTGTTGGCTGTGCGATTTGATATTGCCGTCGTACGCCATAGGTTTTTGTGTTGCTAGCTACATACATATGTCAGTACGAGTATCATTTGCTTTCTTCCCAAACCCGCTGTGTGTGACGTGCTCATGGTCGCGCTCCTTCTTTCTTTTGAATTTATTTAGGTAGTTATCGCATGTAAGTGTGCGGAGTTAATACATTAATGTGCGGTTATTTGTTGCAACGTGTGTTTATGATTTGTGTGTGTCGTATATTAGGGTGAGTCGCTTTTTAAAAACCACTTGTACATATACAAACTTTTTCTGTATTAACAAAAATAACTGATGTCCCATTTAAGCCGCTTTCACTCCCATTTTGTTAGTAATGAAATAGAGCAAGGTTAGGTTAGGTTGTACTGGCCGGTCCGCGAGGACGTCACATAGGCTAAACGTGTCCAAAGTGTTACCAGAAATTTACTCAACCACTAACTGATGGTGCCTAATTAAAAAATGTGACTCTAGGAGGCAGTGTTCAGCCATAATAGCCATCAACCTACATTCCTCTCGTTTTAGTGAAAATAGTAACTTTGTTAGTCGTAAGTCCTGCACATGTTCTTCGACAATTTGCCGCAACCCGCTTAGTCAATAATGAGGCTGGCCTTAAATTAGCAACCCGCATGCTTATATCGTACACTAACGTAACTCAAAAGTCTAAAACTTCGAAGTTATAAGTATCATCTGGTTTCCCAGTTAAATACCTACCGAACTGTGCACTCGATTTATTAATACCTCTACTAAATATCGAAAAAGGCAATTATAAAAAATAAGATTTTCATTGACGCATATATGGAGGCAGTCTGTTCTTCCCGTTTTCTGAAAATTACAATTTTTTTATTGGGCTGAAATCTCGTTACCTACATTATATCACAGATGCATGGAATCCAATGAATCAAAATCCGTTCAAGTGACGTTTACTACCGGATGTAACACTTGCCCACCCGTTAAATTCAAGCTTCTAACTCACCCCAACCCATTCATTCTAGCCCTGTCAGCAGGACCAACTAATTTCACGCGCCTGAAAAGAAAGTCAATCACAGATCTTCAAAACTGATGAATCCTTAAAAAAAATGGTTGCAGTACAAGAGCAATCCATCCACGCCCACCAAGTTTATTAAGTGGTATTAATACATTCTTAAAAAAATGGATGCACTACTGAGAGCAATCCATCCATACCCCTCAAGCTTATTAAGTTTAATTAATTATGAATTATGAATTAAAAAACCAAAAATTTGTTAGATGCATTCTATGTATATAGTTGGCAAAATATATTGGATGCTAAAAAAAAAAAGATGCATGGAAAAAAATATAATTTTTCCCGATGGATTTGAGAAATTTTCAGACCCAAGTCGATGCAAGTTCTTTGTAACTTTTGGCAGTAGTCTTGCAGAAATGTTGACCGATGTCATCTGGTGAGTCTGCTTATGTAATGTACCGTATTGCGAAGTAAAATATTTTTTTAACTTATCGTATATGCAACTCATTCAGAGTTTACAAGTTATAAATAGGCAGCGCAAGGAAACAATAATTGCGTCTACACATATGTACCATGTACGTATACGAGCAGCGGAGAGTCAATGCACAAACACATGCATATATCTGAGATACTCCTGAAAGTATGCAATGAGAGAAGCTATAAAATCGTGCAATTGTAGTTACAGCTGAGAAGTTTGAGAGCTGATGGCAACTAGTAGATTCTGGAAGCGCCTAGAAGATGCGAACGTTGAAATCAGAGAATATAAAAGGCAGCAAATGTAGAGGCACTGCAATTCAGTTTGATTTGAGCTATCAAGCATTTTCGATTAAGACGCTATCTAGCTAACCATAGCAGTATTATTTTGGAAGTCAGTTTCATTTAAGGTATCAGTTTGGTTATTAAGCCAGCTAGTTGCAAAGTATAAGTGTTATTGTGAAGTACTTTAATAAAGGCCATTTTTCCATTATTCAATATTGCAGTTATTTATTCAACAATTTAGCGATACGAACGTTAGCAGAAGATTGCAAATAAGAGGATTTGCAAGTAAATTCGTTACAATTGGTGTCAGAAGAGTAATTGTTGAATAAATTCCAGAGGACAACTTGGACATGGCAAAATTGAGTGAGTTGAGGATCCAGCAACTGAAGAAGGAGTTGGAGAGCCGTGGATTGAATACAACCGGCAATAAGATCGAACTTCAAGCACGGCTACGAGAGGCAATGGAGTCGCAAGGAAGTGATGTGGACGAGTATGTCTTTTATCCTGATGGGGACGAGACAACAACAAAAATTGAAGAGAAGAACGGAAGTCCGAGTCCAGTCGCAAGCAGCGAGAATAATGCGATATTGGCTTTATTATCACAGATATCGGCAAAAATGGAAACCCAGGAAACACGCATAACAGAAATGTCATCACAAATATCCACAAATATGGCATCCCAACTGGAATCCCAAGAGACACGAATAACATCGAAGATTGAAACACAAGAAACGCGTATGTCAGAAATGTCGACACAGATTACATCCAAGATGGAAACTCAACTGGAAGAGCAAAAGACATATATGACATTTCAGTTGGCTGAGCAGTTGAAAGCACAGGAGGCCCGCATATCCTCGTAGCTGGAGGCACAGGAGATAAGGGTAACATCAAAGCTGGAAGCACAGGATACAAAAATTGTGCAGCTCGAGGACAAAATTGATGCCGAGATAGAAGCTTTGAGAGGTCGTATACAGGAATTGGAAATGAATCGCCCAGCTGTTTCAGCGAGTAATCCAAAGGTAAAAACAGCATCCTTTGACGGTTCTGTTCCTTTCCAGGTGTTTAAGATTCAGTTTGAGAAGACCGCAGCAGTGAACAACTGGAGTGCTGAAGATAAAGTTGCTGCACTATTCGTGGCATTGAAAGGATCTGCTGCTGAAATCCTACAGACTATTCCCGAGGGAGAGCGGAACAACTACGAAGCATTGATGAGCGCTCTAGAGAGGCGATACGGAAGCGAACACAGGAAGCAGATACACCAAATAGAGTTGCAAAACCGCTACCAAAAAGCTAAGGAGACTTTGCAGGAGTTTGGGTCAGATGTTGAAAGGCTTGCACATTTGGCGAATGCCGACGCACCCGTGGAATACACCGAAAGGGTAAAAATTCAGAGCTTTATAAATGGCATACGGGACGCCTAATCAAAGCGGGCTACATACGCAAACCTAAAGCCAACATTTGCAGAAACGGTATCACATGCATTGACTCAGGAAACTGGCGCACTATTGAGTAAACCAGCAATCAAAGCACGCCGTGTGGAAATAGAAAGGCCAGAGTGGGTAGACGCAATATTGGGGGCGCTGAAAGGATCGCAAAAGCGGTGTGAAAAAGTTATCAAATGCTTCAAATGCGGGAAGTCCGGTCACATTGAACGTCATTGCGATCTTGGTCCTAATAGTTCCAACAATGTGGGTGGCCGTAAACGCAAAGCTGGAGGAGATGAGCAAGAGCGAGTAAGAGGTAGAGATCGAGAGCTAGATCCAGCTATTGAATGCCCTGTGATATCTGTGTTGCAAATTGGTAGAAAATCGAGCATTCTTACCGTCAGAGGGAAAGTGGATGGTAAAGAACGTGAGAAAGTATAAAAGGCAGCAAATGTAGAGGCACTGCAATTCAGTTTGATATGAGCTATCAAGCATTTTCGATTAAGACGCTATCTAGCGAGCCATAGCAGTATTATTTTGAAAGTCAGTTTCATTTAAGCTATCAGTTTGGTTATTAAGCCAGCTAGTTGCAAAGTATAAGTGTTATTGTGAAGTACTTTAATAAAGGCCATTTTTCCATTATTCAATATTGGAGTTATTTATTCAACAATTTAGCGATACGAACGTTAGCAGAAGATTGCAAATAAGAGGAAGAACTTTCCTTATATGAAAGAAGTCCTGGCTGAGTCTTAACCGACAAATATCGCACTTAGGGATGACTGGTTTCATGTTCAAAATTTCAAATTTTTGTTTTCCCTATAATTTTCTATTCAATTTGCATGGTTTACTTAGTTATTAAGCCCTTTTTTCTTCACATTAGTATCCTGAGTTAATCATTTCCAATTTCTGCAACTCACTTTCTTCGGTTTCGTCGCGGTCGATAATACCCAGGGCGGATCTAGGATTCCAGTGTGGTCGTTTCGTTAATTGGGCTATCACAATACCTTTGCACCACAGCAGCCAAGAAAGCATTTTTTGGGCTTTATCTCGAACCAGAATACATTGGTATCAAAAATGAGCGAAATCGGACGATAACCACACCCACTTTTTGATATCGAAAATTTAGAAGAATGGAAAAATGAGATAATTCAAAAACGAATAGCGGGAGCGGCTTATGAAATTCGGTAGATGGATTGGTTTTATGACGCAGAACATAAATTCCAACAAATTTTGGAATATGAGCGTGGCGCCACCCACTTGTGATAAAATCAATTTAACAAAGATTATTAATCGTGAAATTGAAAAACTATTAAACTATGAAAAATGCTTTGATGGAAAATTTACGAAATCCGTTAAGAACCACACCCACTTTTATATAAAACAAGTTTAAAAGGGTCGTGGATGAATAAACAAGCTATATCAAAAAAGAGCGTTATATCAATTGTGTGTGTTTCATGTCCCAAGAGGAATTATAACAAGTAAAATAAAAATATTAAAATTTTTGAAAATGTGCGGGAAACCGCCCCTTTTTTGACTAAGCAATTTTCTGTGTTTCGTTGGCCATAAATCGAAGATAAATTAACGGATCGTAATAAGATTAAGTGCACATACTTTTCTTATAGCAGGAAATATTTCTAGTAAAAATGGATGGGGCCGATTAAAGACCACACCCACCTTCATATATAAAGGATGTTTAAAAGGGCCGTAGACTGGAATAATAAGCTATATCTTAGCGAAAAATTGCTGTGCATCAATGATATTTCACTTACCAAGTTTTGTTGTAAGAGGAAATAGGGGGACATTTTTAATGGGCGGTGCATGTCCCTATTCCGATCAAGCATTAGACAACATTTCTAGAGCCTAAAAAAAATACATCCCTTGTAACAAAATTCGAAAAAGTTATTTATCTGAAATGAACTGTACATATGAAACTCACGCTGAGTATATAATGTTTGCTTACACCCGAACTTAGACACCTTTACCTTTTAAATGCCAGAAAGGCGGGTTGAGTAGCTTAAAGAAACGCTCAACAAACATACTTAATGAGTCACAAACTTTTGAGATTTTTCGAATCATACAAATCGACCCGCCTTAATGTAAAAATTCAAGTATCTTCATTTTATACATACACACATACAAATATGCTATATGTTTTTCGTACTTTTGTTAAATGCATATATCCATCATTGCCTCTGGGTTTGGAACTACTTAAACGGGAGAGCTGTTTGTTTTCCCGCTTTGGAATAAAAACAACAGCAAGTACCCAAATGGAGAAATGTTCGTTACAAAAGGTTTGCATATTAGGAAAAAATCAGTTTATGAATATTGATAGTTTTGAGAAAATAGCATGACATAACTAGCGTTGCCAAATGTCCCGTATTGGCCGGGACATCCCGTATTTTTCACAAATTTTAAAGTGTTCCGCCGGGAGATGCTATGTCCCGGCACTTTCACAATATCAAAATAACGACTGAATTCTGTCAATCAGTCTCATCTCAAGTCTCTTAATTTGAGATTTTCCTTTAGAGACAATTTTTGTGACTTGAGATGATTTCGGTATTCAGTAAACGAAAGTCACAAAAACAATTCGACGAAATTCACCAAAAAGACAATTTACTCATACAACAAATAATATAGCATTGGATTTTGTCAATATAACGTTGGCTGGTATTGCGGCTGAGCTTGCTAAGACATCGTTCACAATTTTGTATAGAAAATCCCAAAGTGGGTAGGTTCGAATCTCAGCGGGTCCACATAGAGTTCGATGTTTTTTAAGTATTTTCTGTTTTTTAATTTTTTCTAGCTTATTTTAATTTGAGGAATAAAACAATATATTTAAAGCGTTTTTCGCAAATAATTTTCATACTTTTTCTGAAATTTTTACGTTTGTGATCTGCCCCGGCCCTGCTCACAAATTAGTGATTGCTTTTGTGAGGCTGGAGACGCGAGACAGCTTACAGAATGGCAAATTATCTCAAAAGTGATTTTCACCCCAAATAGTCTCTTATAGTGACTAGAGACGGATTACTGAATTCAGCTGTAAATAAATTATAATCTGATACGAAACATGGCCTTATTTGCGGCTTCGACTGTATTCAGCTCATTAGCATATTGCATGCAACTCTCTGTAAAGAAGAAAATATCATCCCTACTGTGGTTCTGAATATGGTAAATGTTTCACATTTCGCACACCTAAATATTCATTTTGGAAGGCAAGTGTTGTGTTTTAAAATAATGTTTGGAAAATGAATCCATAGAATACTGAATTCGAATTAAACACATTATACGCTAGCCTGTTTCATAAAAATATTTGTTATAAATAAATGAGTTTAAACAGTTTAATTTCATCTAAAAATTATTTCGCCGAATGAGCCACCTATACAAATATATAGGTGTTTCTTACTTTCCAAATGTCCCGAAAAAATTTAAAAAAATCCCGGGAATTCGGCCCAAATTTCAGGTTTGTCCCGGGAACCCGAAATAAAAATCTGGCTACCCTAGACATAACGCGAATATCACACCCATACTTTATGTATGTAATTTGATAAAAAATATGATGAATCATGCAATAAGTTCGCAAAGCGAAATAAAACTTTCAAAATCGTTAAAGTGACACATTTGGTCTAAAGCACTTAAAACCGCCCTTGGTTGTCAGTCCCATGATGTTAATAGACGAGGTTTCGTAGGTCTTAATGGCATACTTTTGGTTCGGTGGAGAAAATTATTTGGTGGTTATAAAACGTCTGTTAATTGGCTAGATATCTGATGAGCGAAATCGTGTTTACCTTTTCACCTTAACCTCACTTCCACCTATTTATTTAAGGACTGTTCCGAAATGAAAGTCTTCACTTTATATTCCTTTTATTTCGTCAGCTTTCACTTTTTATCTGTCCATTTTCCTCTAACGGAAACCAGCATATTTAAACTAGTTGAAAGGAAGCATAAAAACGAATCCCTACTTTTATTTTTGTTTTTACCAGCTTTGAAAAACTTTTGTACACCTTTTCGTAAATTTTTTTTAAGTTTTGTGACAGTATGAGTAACTCAAGCTTACTTGAACATGTCGTGCATGTCATTAACCCGATACCGTTCCATTCCAAAACTGAAACGAGATTACATTTTTGCATCCATATATATGTATCGGTTTTCCTTTTTTTATAGGATTTCAAATGATGTTATTGATTAGATAGCCAGTGGCCTTCGCCTTTCTCGCTAAATTTCGTACTGGTATTTATGAATGTCTATCTTCCGCCACGTTCTTTAAACGAAACACAATTTTTGCCTTTTTTGGTCCCTCTAACTATAATAATACATAATTATTAACCACTTTGCAATCATCTTGTGTGACTGTACAAACATTTATTGTGGAGACTATGTGCAATTTCGATACATCACTATGCCGCTAGAAAATAAATGCTGTACACAGCAAAAGTATAGCAAAGCAAGCAATCACACATACATATATAAAGAGCAGCTAAGAGAATACATGTACACAGCAATAAACTGCGCATCTTCCTCAGCAATATACACACACCTATGCATAGAGGGCAACAGTGAGAGCGCATAAGAGCTCAGACGTTGTTACACATGCATGTAAACAACAGCTAAAAGCGCAAAAGTTATTACTCACACATATCCACGCATACAACCAGAATACAAACGTGAATATAGGATACTTAAGTGAGAAATAAATGAGCAACTGTTCGAGAAGGCTGTTCTTGAAAATTTAGACCTTAGGAGAAATAGGCGAACAAGTCACCTGAGAGTATAAAAGCAGCGCAAGCTGAGGAATAGTGAGTCAGTTTGATTTTAACACGCAACAAGTAAAGTACGCGGGTAATTTAATTGTAAAGAACTACTACCATAGTGGTGTTGCAAATAAAGATCATCTTGCTATACTGAATATTTGAGTTATTTATTCGACAGTTCAGCGACTGGAATTATAACAGAAGGTGCAGAGTAATCAAGACTTCCCTGAAATTCGTAACAATAAAATTTCATGTTCTTTAATTCGTGCTACAGCGAAAACTATGAAAACTCGTTTGGTGAAGAAGCTAATACAAAAATCAGAACAGACCACGCTAACAATGATTTATCCAGAATGATACGACATATACTTTTCGAAGCAGTCCTTAACAAAGTTAGAGATCTCCAAAGAACATCGTTGAATATACCGAGTCCACCTCGGTTAGCACAAGTATAAACCCTCTAGTATACTCTTGGATTGCAGATTCCGCCTGTATCACGGCAAATTTGCCAAATGATAACCTCATCCTCTTAAAATGAATGGTTCGCCCATCATGATCAGCACTCATTAACGGTTATTTTATTACTACATATTTAGAGACAATCTAGGATAGGTACTCATCCGGTTCCTAATTAAAATGTGTTTCCTTATACTTAGTAAGCCGTGCTGTCAACAATCTAGTAAGTATTTATCGACGAGCTTAGCTAGTGGTTGGCCGGTCTTAGTTATAGGCAAAATAGTATACATATATAATATTCAAGATAGATTATTTCTAAGTGTATGCCTGACTGATCATATTCAAGTTCCTTGGAGAGATTTCCGGAGGCTTTTAATGTTGTTTTACCTTCAGAAGATGTTATTGGGAGACCATCTTGCAGTTAAAACGTTATGATCATTACAAAATGTTTTGATCTTATTTCAAACAATATTTCATAACAAAAAAACAACCATTTTGTTTAAATAGCTATTTTCAAAACAACGGTCTTCCCTTGGCTCCCTTAAGCTATGCTTTTAGCGTTATAAGAAACAGGACACATCTCTTTGTTTCCGGAAATATATCGCACTTTTATTAAATGTTCTCATTAAATCGCACTTTTATTAAACGTTCTAATAAAAAAAACGGCGGCCGCGGTGTGATGGTAGCGTGCTCCGCCTACCACACCGTATGCCCTGGGTTCACACCCCGGCAAAGGAACATCAAAATTTTAGAAATAAGGTTTTTTAATTAGAAGAAAATATTTCTAAGCGGGGTCGCCCCTCGGCAGTGTTTGGCAAGTGCTCCGAGTGTATTTCTGCCATGAAAAGCTCTCAGTGAAAACTCATCTGCCTTGCAGATGCCTATCGGATTCGGCATAAAACATGTGGGTCCCGTCCGGCCAATTTGTAGGGAAAATCAAGGGAGCACGACGCAAATTGGAAGAGAAGCTCGGCCTTAGATCTCTTCGGAGCTTATCGCGCTTTACATTTATTTATTTAATTAGTAGATACTAACATATATTTTTTGTTGAATTTTTTCACAGGCTAACCCGACCTAATCGCTGCTTAGTGCAAATGAAACATTCCACTATTTTTCCTATACTAACATTTTTTCTCGAGTGTATCTAACTACTCATAGCTCATAGTCGAAACTATGTATGACAATCGCTATCTGAGTGTCTATGCCACATTTGCTACCAACATATTTAGAATTCTTCAGGCAGTCGACTTGTTGTAATCATAGGTAAGTACACAAATTGCTCGCAGCTCTGCTCTTCAACGATCATGCCGATTTATCTAGTCAGGGAGAGACTCAACAAAAAAAAAACAACAAGAAATGATATATTGGTTTATTTTTTATTTACTTCTTATGCTCTTCTACTGAGGTCTTCTTCCGCTACATATGATAATGCGCGAGAACCCAAAGTATTCCAACTTCTGGCAATGCTATCCCAGTCAACAATTTGAAGCATAAACGAATCGACAAAGAATTTTTCAGGTTAAACATTCCCGACATTAACTACATTTTTCATTTTGCGTGATAAAATCAGTACATTCGTCAAGAACTTGACCAGTATTTTTATTTGTTTTCGTTATCGAAAAGTGGCTTGGTTATATTCTGATTTTGTCCATTTTCAACGAGAAAATATTTTGAAATCAGTATAGTTTGTGTACTTAATTTGGTATAGATACCTCTCTTTTATAAAAAAAAGGTTATCATTCTCACGAACATACCCAAGGACGCTCGGTTTTACTTTCATAAAAACAATACCCTTATCAAATTTGAATTGAATTGATAGATTTTTGCTCTGTTGTTTTGTTAGGGAAATTGCCACGCCCATGACAAATTTTTAAATTGTCCCACCTTGATCCACCATATCACTACTAAAGTGAAATATAAGTGACATACCGTAAAAATTTTAAACTTTCTGTCGTTAGGATTAAGACTTAAACTTTTTTTAAGTGAATGTTGTCAGCAATCTGATTTTGTAAGTTTTCCCCCAGTGCATAAACACTCTGCAGCGAATCCCACTATTTCCGAACTACCACAGAACTATCGCTTTAAGAAACGGTACTAGTATTAAGTTCGCACGGGCATTATCGGCGGGTGGACGATTCAGTGCAGATGAATGAATTAATGTTAAGTGTTGTTTATTTATGTTTAGTAATGTCTATATTTTTTAATAAAGTTATTTAACATTGAATCCTCCCTGAGGAAGATGGAAAATGCCCATAGAAACGCGTAGGAGAAAAAGAAAAACTTGTGTTTTGTCTTGAAATTATCGGCCGAAAAGCTCCAATAACCACAAACTTAACTAAAAATTGGCCCACATTAATATAATTCAAAATTTTATCTTCATCTGTAAATGTGTCGATCGATTTATATTTCGTCACTTCACCAGGAAAGTGGTTTTGAATGCGATCATTGATTTTTTTAACATGATCATTTTTGGGAGCTAAGATAGTTCGTTCGCATAGCCAAAAAACAAAAACATTTAAATTTAAAATTCTTAATTCTGAAATATGAAAAACTTTCGTCTTGATAGAAGGAACCTAGAGCCAAAATTTGGTGATGATTGAAGTATGGCAAACACCTTTTCATAGGGAACACGCACACAGAATTTGATTTTTATAGAAGATGTAGATAGACTGAAGCTAAACATTTTTTTTAAGGGCGGCAGATAACTAAACGTCCAAAAGGCATACCAGCCAAACTCAACAATGCATTCAAACTTTATGTGTTAAAATAACTTTACTTTGTACGGCAGCCATAGTTTTTCCCCATTCCACATTTTACTGGAGGTGTTAGGACTTAACGTCACATAGCTCCTTACCAATTTTCATTATCCTACCATTACGACATCCAGATTTATGCAGTATAATATATTCCATTTGTATGGGAGGTTCCACGCCCCCTTTTTCCCAATTCCATATTTTCTTGGTGGTGTTAGGGATTGACCTCATATAACTCCTTACTGAATTTCAATGTTCTGGCATGTATACCTTCAAAGTAATGCAGTACCAAAGATTCCATTTGTACGGGAAGTGCCACGCCCCTTTTATATATCGAAATTATTTTTAGCTTAAAACCTTCCCGTTGATAAAAGGAACCTATAACCAAAATTTGGTGATTGAAGTGTGGGAAATACGTTTCCATAGCGAACACACACACACACACACACACACACAGAATTTGATTTTTATATATACAGATGGCATTGATAGAAAATAGTTTTTCAATGAAATATTTTACTGCGATCTAAAAGATTTAGTTTAAAAGGCGGGCGCCGTCCTTGGCCGATTTCCATTTTATTTTCAGCACGTTCCCGTACTAATTATGAAATACGTCAGTATTTGATTAACGAAAAAAATTCTAATTTCAACTAAATGGTTCCTTTCAAATCATTGAGAAGACAGAACCGATGTACATTTTGATCCTTGGTAAAATCAACCTTTTCTTCCACGGACTAAAAAGGCAAGAGACTTGAGAAAACCGTAAGAACATTTCTCAAAATGCACACTGGGCAGAAGTGGCTTAAAGTTGCTTAGACTCAAGTGTTGGACACGTTTGTATTATTGTTTATTTAAAAGTTTGAAAGAATTGATATGTTGCCTTGCCTGTTGGTTTTACGGTTCGCCTATTTACTCATCGCCTGTGGCATGACTTAGTTATTTATATAGTAGTATAGTTTGAAGTTTGTATGTAAATTATATTTAAATTATCACTGGTGTGATTATGAATGTTAATTCCTTTTATTTTACTTATTGTTTTTTGTTCTTCTCGTATGCATATTTATTTGGTTAGGTGTTATGAATGTTTATTGTTGCTATCATACAACAAATTGTAGGGGAGTTGCATGTAGAAAAGCGAGATCCACATGGGTGTGCGTGAATATCTTTGTATAAAAAGACACCTTAGATTTGTGTGCCTTTGTTGAAAGTTGTTTGTCGTATTGCGGATATGCGTGCATAGACAATGTGCTAAGGAGAAAATTGGCTGTCAGAGATGTCACAGAAGTGTTTGATATGTATTGAAAAGAAACTTCAGGACATTTATTTAAAATTGCCTGGCAACAGAAGAGTGATTTGTTTTTATAATATTTTTTTTATTTTCGGTCAGGAAGCGAGAACCGTTGATATCTTATAGTGTATGTCCTTTCGAGTCGGGAACCGCGCTTATTGAAGGATATCAAATTTTTTAGTTGTGTTCTGGATCCAGATTCATAAAGGCTTCCCTGATAGCATGTTTTGTTGGCATTTTGTACCTTCTTTGTGCAGACGGTTGGGGTAAACATTTTGGCTTGGGAAAAAATTATATAACTATTTCCGCGCTTGATATGGTTTTAAAATTATCTGCGAAGCTATTTCTGGAAAATGTGGAGGATTTTACTTCAAGTTTGTGAATATTTCGTGGAAATTTTCAATTGATTTTCGGCATTATTTATAGTATTTCGGGATATGTTCAGGGTCCTTCAGAACAATGCCTGTATCATCTTTGGATAGGCTGGAAACCTTTTATCAATAGTTTTATACTGTTTAAGGTTAGCTTGGGATCTTTATGGAATGACTTTGGCACTGTTCTGTAGCAAATTCCGAAAATTTTTGTAACGACGTACCAATACTATCTGTGGAATAGTTTCGGATATCTACGAGAAGATCTCAGGTCTAGTTCTGTTGTTATTTAAAAACCTGGGGTTTTTTGGACTGGGTTTTCTGGACTATTTAAAATGAGCTTTATTGGCTTGTTATAGGTAACAATCTATGTCTCTCTATTTAATTATTATCGGTTAATTATCAAAAGCAACTATTATCGAAGAGTTAACGGTTCCTTATCGGCTTGTTATTAACAGTTTCAGGAATGTTATCGATTTCTTATTGATGTGCTAAAGTTTGTTATCGAAAACTTCCGTTATCGACGAGCAGTGGCAACAGGTTAGTGGCGTATTATCGATTCATTTGTTTAGAGTGTTACGGGTTTGTTTTCAATGAGCTATAGGGTTGTTAACGATTTGTATTTTATTTGTTATCGGCTTCGATAACTGATCGATAGTAAATCGATAAAATTCCGATAAAAACGGTAAAAATTCGATAACGACCCTTGTTGTTGTTGTTGTAGCGATAAGGACACTCCCCGAAGGCCTTCGGGAGTGTTATCGATGTTGATGGTCCTTTGCCGGATGCAGATCTGGTACGTTCCGGTACCAAGGCCGACCATCTCGGGAACGATTTGTTATGACCACATTCGACCTTCTAGGCCATCCCGCCCTCCCACCCCCTACATCCATGAGGAGTTCGGGGTCGCCAGAGCCTCGGTTGTTAATGAAACAGGATTCGCCACGGATGGGGTACCAGTTTTGTTTATGCGGGAACTATTCTTATTAGCCGGTATCTCAATATAGCGCACGACAGTTCGGACGAAAATACGTTCGACTGCAGCATCAGTACGATTAAATACAACGCGATATCCATCCCCCACCGCATCGAACAGCATTTTTTAACAAACAAATCCCAATGATGTCAACGTTACGCGTATCCCACTACCTTGTAACCCTTAAACCTGCGAAAAATGGAGTTTGAGAAAAGAAACGAGAGGAAAACCCATGATTCGATGAATACAGCCGGACAAAAATAATTTCAATCTTCAGTATATCATTGAAATCTAGGCTGTTGTATGAAAAAGTTAAGCTTGCAGAATCTGGATACTTCTGCATTCAAGAACATGGGTGTTTAAAAATCAGGCTAGATGTGTAAAGGAAAAGTTTTGAAGCTAAGAGTTGTAAATGGTCCAAACAGCCGTGAGGTGAACGTTTCCTCCAGCAAGCATGCAGAAACTAGTGGTTCATTGTAATGTACCAAGCGTCCGTTGTTGTTGAAAACAAGAAGACTTCCCGAATGTTTAGGGTTACCAGCCCGACTATCTTGTAACGACTTTTTTTACCTTCAAAACTTCAGAATTTTTGTCACCTCGTACAACAGGCATGCCTAGGGCGGGAGTATTCTGAGCTCCTCAACCATCTGGTAACCGGATGCGATGAATAGAGACCGGGTTTCCGTTTAAGAAGTAGAGACAGCCCTGGAATGTGCGCAGCATATGCACATATAAACCCTCATGGTAAAAGAAATACTTAAATCCCTGTGGAAAATCAGCTAAGCGCTTATAGTTTCAATAATTCTACAACTCAACCTTCAAACTCTTCTACTCCAGGTCAATCCTGTATGAATGTATACATAGACATATTTCGTGTTCCTTACAGAAGTAGGGGGTGGGTAGAAGGTTCGACGATGCCAAACCAGTATCTCTGTAACATAGTCGAACTTGTGCATTAAGGTGCTCGTTCCAGAGCGTAACGAATCTATATCCGGCTAAATGCAATTTGGACTAGAGTTGAGCTCTTGTTAAGCTAGTAATTCTTCATACTCTGGAATACGGACTATAGATAATTCGTAAATCAATTCTGGCGCCAACTCTAGCTCGTATTAATAATATTTTCACAAAAACCTGACCTTGCTTGCCATTGAATTTATCTTCACTAAAGCCAATATTATTTGTTAAAACCTTATTTAATTGTCAAACAATTTTTAAGTACTTGATAACCAATTACAGGTAAATGCATAGTGGCCGATGAAAAGTGAAACTTGCCCTTAGCAGTTTGTAGCCAGATATGTACACATTGATCTTACGAGTTGGTAGTTAGAGGTCTGGCCGCAGGTGCTGAGAAAAGCAATCAACGCGTCACGAGTATTTGCAGTCAATAATAATTTGCTTAACTTGCGAACTTAAACAATGCTTATTAAGAGTACATAAGTACATACAAAATTATTGTCATATATGAATGTATGTCATCTTTATATACATAAGTATGTACTTTGTGAATGCATCGAGAAGGTGAAAATAACAGTTGAGCGGATTATATAACCTTTCGAGTCCAGGAATTGTTTTTTTGTTATCTTTCGGCTAGCTTCCGCTTGTAGACGGATACGTACATAAAATATCCATTAGTGCGGAACAGATTTTATGAGGTAGCAATTTTGCTAACGGTTATGGGAAAGATCAGGTTTGGGTGAGTGGCAGACGTCTCTTGACACCAGAAGTTCATATTCATATTATAAAGATGGGAGCCAAAATTAAGATTTTGTTACGATGGGTTCCCGGACATCAGGGACATGAAGGTGATGAACATGCAGAGTACCTAGCCAATCAGGGTGCTACAGTAGCTATCTATAGTCTAGAGCCTTGGTGTGACTAGGGAAATATAAGTAACTGGGAAACAAAACAATTCAGACGCCACTGGATTGATTGCTCAGGGCAAAGACAGGCCAAACTGTTTATACTTCCCGCAAAGAAAATATCATCCAAACTCATTATTCTAGCAGGGAGGACCTACAAACTCTCACTGGGTACAATACGGCACACTGTAGTCTACGATATTAACCATGTAAGCTAAATCTATCCGATACTCAAATTTGTCGTTGCTGTGAGCTGGAGGATGAAACGCCGGTTCACATTCTCTGCGAATGCTTCGCCCTGGCAAGGCAGATACTCTCGCATCAAGGTGGTGCGACTGTTAATCCCTATATGATATGGAGTAAGAAGCCTGAAGAGGTACTTAAATACAAAAAAGCCTCCACATATAAAATCAGGCTGAAAGGTCATGCACAATAGATATACACAAAGGTTAAAAATTCATACAGAATCCAATGTTCCACCGTTTTATTCCCTTTTAAACTGTACTTTATCTTTCCTCAGTACTGCGGAGATCTGTGGACGCCAAAACCAATCTATTTTCATCTAACCTCATAAATCTGGACATAAACGAGGTGGATGATGCCAACCCATTATCATCAGTGCATCTGCACTAATAGAGGTTATCAGACTTTTTCCCCACTATTTCATATAGCAGACCCATACAAAAGATATTTGCGACATTACACGGCGACCGAGGCTTACTCCAATAATCCACATTGAGTTTCTAAGACAACCTCTTATCTAATACAACCCAAACAGCTCAGCCATATATGACACAATACCTGGGAAACTCTCGTAAGTGCAGTCTGATAAAAAGTGTAAGAGCGACGAAATCTGTTTTGGTAGGTTTGACAGCCAGTTTGCGTGACTTCGAACACCTAGTCACCATTTACTCATAACACTACAAAACTTAGCGCAGACTATCGAGAAATTTACTTCTTACCAAATCATCAGTGTGCAGCTCATTAATTAGAGCTGATAAAAAAGTCAGAATTTAACTGCAGAATAGGTTAGACTAAATTAGGTTAGGTTGAATCGAAGCCACCCCGAAATACTTTCGCTTAGTTTTGGTAAAAGCTGGACATTCAAGCATGAAGTGTGTCGAAATAGCGTCCGCCCAGCTTTAGCATAGCTGTCACGAGGCGCATCTATAAAGGAGCAAACCACATGTAGCCCGGGGTACTCGGTATTCTATATTCAGTTTAGTTGTACCCATGCGCGCAAAGAGAACCGCGTCCCAATTTCCAGGTATATTTCTATGTTCCGGGAACCAGAAGATATTAGTATTGAAATAAATCAACGCAGCTGCAAGCGAGGTCAGATATTCCCATGCCTGCCTCGATCGCACCACAGCTTTAATTTACGCTTGGCCACAGGAGAACATGTTGAACTTTTCAACCATATTAGCACTGGCCAGCATCCCATCCATCGCATCCTTAATTGCAGCAACCTCCGCTTCAAAGACGATGAAGTGATAAAGCAACTTCAACTGATGCTTTCCTTCGACCTCCTGACAGAAAACCTCTCCTCCAACCTTTACGTCCCTCTTTAACCCATCCGTGAACCAATTAATCAATTCACTGCCCCATAATAATTTCTTTGCCCACTCTAAATGATGACTGTTCTGAAGCTGCGTGTTCTTTTAAGAGGAGATCTTGTATCTATGCATTAGTCCGCATGACTCAGCCCACCAAATCACCGATTCCAGAAATTTACCTGTGACTATGGTTGCCAGGTCATCTACATAGGCCACCAATCAGTAGTTAATGCCTTCTACCTCTAACAGAAGAACGTTTACTACAATAACCTAGAGTATAGGAGATAGAACAGTGATGTGCCTCTGTATACCATTCTCTCGATTGTGACCTCTACCCACTCGGCTGCGGCAATTCTGTTGCACAGACGTTTTTTAATGAATTAAACCAGAGCCCCTCGACTCCTAAGCCAACCTGCGCATTACCAATGGCCCCATGCAGGACATTGTTAAACGCTCCTTAACCCTCTAATGCATGAATTTTTGTTTGGCTTCAAAAAATTTAATTAGATTGATTTCATGTATCTGAGCTCGAATCTGCTAATAATTTTTTTATTTGACTTTTCGTTTTCGGGAAATAATTAAAAAAGTGCAGTCCGCCTTGAGGCGGACCCATGCAACAACGCCTGGAAAGTTATAAAAAAGAAAACAGCAATATATTTCGAATCATAGACATTTTTCAGAGATTTATTTCAAAAAATGGTTTTTAGTGTTCAGTGTGAAATTCTATAAAACATTGCTTTGTTTTAGAAACATAAATTTATTTCACATTTTACACAAAATGCTTGGGCTTCTGATTCACAACCTGGATACTTGCACATTTTCTTTCCGGATCTATCTAAAAACTTGCACCAATGTCCGGATTGTCATAGTGAATGTCTATTCGTGGCATGTACGCCTTTTTCGCCTTTGGTTGAGGGAAGCTACAGGGGGCGACCACGTTTCGGAGACGGACTTGAACGCATACAACATAATACTTCTGCAACTTCTGTTCTGAACTCAGGTAGGGTATGCTACTCTTCATTAGGATTTTGATGCAACCTCTTGTACAACATATAAGAATTAACTATAGCCACATCTAGTAAATGATAGAATACGCGAGCTGTCCACTTTTTTGTCTTCATTCGAATATGGTATCGTCCGATAAGTCCATTCAATAAGTCGACTCCACCCACATGTTTGTTGTATTCTTTGAATATTGCTGGGCAGCTTATATCAATTTTTTCTTTGTCTTTTCGATCCCAAAGTGTTATTGTTGAGGGGTATGATGCAACTTATAAAGGGTTCTGATCCCACATAACTGGAAAGAAAACGAACTGGCCTTGTATCGTACCATAGAACATTGCTTACTTCCACGTCAAAAACTGCTCCAACATACTGTTCGGAAAAGCCACGACTTTAATTTTTCTTTTGGAGCTCAACATCAGTAGAAAGTTTAATGTTCGGAACGCGATTTGCCCGCACTGTTCACATCCCTAAATTCCGCGGCTTTTCAAATAAACTAGTAGTCCTACTGATGTGTAGAAAATATCGAAGTATAGGATGTGATTTATATTGTTCGGTATGTTTTTTGACAATCTTACAACGACGATCGAAGCAGCTCCTAGATCAGGACACTCAGGAAAAACTTTATTGTCCCCACCGCCGCAACATAATTCGAAATTGTAAGAAAACCCCGTATAGTCGGAGAGAACAAATAGCTTCGATATGGGGTTTTGGCGGCATATACTGCTCAAAAGGATTTTTTTGCTTTTTCGAAAAACATATTTGTTCATCCAGACAAAGATGCTGAAGCATAGGAATTGACCCGAAACGGCTATTGAAATGTTGAATAAGAGCTCTCGCTTTATACGATGGGTCAATCCAATTACAAGTCATTGCTAAGCGTACCGGTTCCAGAGAATACTGTCCCCAATACAAGCGAGATCTCGGATACCGGAAAACTGACTTGAAAAACAATATCCCCTAAAATTTTTGAAGTTCCACTTAATCAGTTTTAAACTTTGTAGAAATATAGTTTTGGGTGGCATAAATATTCATTTGAGTAGCTAAAGTCTGGATAAAAAATTTATCAAATACCTGTAATATCTGGAACGTAAATAAAAATTAATTTAAAGACATACCTTTAGAAAATCGTTTGAAACAAAGTATTGAAAACAATCATATGGTGTTCGTAAATTTTTTCGAAAATCTGGGGTGTCCTTTTCACCTCGAAAAAACAGTTCGTTGACGTGAAGCTGAAGGTGTGTTTTTTTCCATAAATTCATTGTCAGACGGTAATTGTTCAAAAAAATTTTGTATTTCATCATCTGATGAGTTTTTTATTATTTGATTGGAACATTTCTAATAATAAAACGAAAATTTAAACAAATCGTAAAGTAGTAACGTTGTTATATTTCATTGGAGTATGGTTCTACGTGGCGGGTCCCAAGCCCAGCGCACAACCCGCTCAGCGGGGGTGAAAATATTACTTGGCACATCTATATAGCGAGCCGCTTGCTCCAAGACAGACGCCCGCTTGCAGCCGCACCTTGAGGTGTACAGACGCTGCCGATGAGATCTCTCCTGGCTAGCCCTTAAACCAATTATGTCAGAGTGGCCTAGCCAGGTTGTCGCCTTCTCACATTAGCTCACCGCTCAATGGATGTTTAGCGGCTACCCAGAGGATACTTGGCCGCAAGCGACCGGCAATAGTGAGCTGCTTGAACCGCATGCAAAAGAATCGCTCTGTCCATTCCCAGATGAATGGCGGTCAGAAGCTTTCCCCACTTTCGTGGACTTCTACACACGGCTCCACCTTGTTGGACGGCCATAACCGTTTAGACGGTTAAGCGCCAATTAAGTAAGTAAGTAAAGTAGTAACGTGTCTCTTTTTCAGCAAAGGCTTCGAAAATAAGCACACGTATCTGCATGGGTCCGCTTCAAGGCGGGGTTATTTAAATTCAATTTACTTACCTTCCTACTATAAATATTTTCAAAAATAATGCTTCTTATGTATAAATAATACTATTTAAATTCGTATTAAATTTTTTATTCCGCTCTCCAGCACCACAAACTATTTTTAATTTTTTTATAAAAAAGCAAAATGCAGCGCAAACAATTAAAACCACGCGAATTGGATCAACCGCAATTTCGAACTGATATAAGCCCAAAGCCAACATTTGAATGACAAAACTACTAGCACATAAATGAAGCTTGAAATATTCTGTTTTAAAAGTTTTAAAACTTTTATATTAATTAAATGATTTTGTATTGCCCGTCTAAAGGCGGGAGTATGCACTAGAGGGTTAAGTGTCAAAAAATCACCAAGAGCAAATTATTTGTGCTTTAAGGATACCTCTATTTGCTTTACAATAGAATGGAGGGATGTTTCCGTTGACCTGCTTTTGCAATAGGCATGCTGTATCCCCAAGGTGTCCTGTCCACTATGCACAGGTCAATAAGCTCCAACATTGTTAGGAGAAACGACGAGGGACTGATTGGTCCAAAGTCATTAGGTGATACTTGAGTGCTCTTACCGGATTTTGGAAAAAGAATAACTTTCACCTTGTTCCTAGACTTCTGTACATAGCCCCGTTTAGGACAATTAGTATAAATGATGGTCAGCTAATGGCAGGTTAATTCCCAGTCAAATCGATAACATTGAATATTTTATAGAGTGACCCGCGAAGATCTATTTTGAACATGTGATTACAACAAAACAACTGACTTTTGATTACACTTCCCTTGCACTTGACTTAGAGTCAGTGTTGCAGTTAGCATGGAAAAAACGGAAATTTCGATAGCGTATAGATAAGTGACTAACCGAAGATTGTGCAAACAGCGTCCTTAGATGTCACAATATTCGCAATACCGTGATAATCGGAGTTCTGCTTTATTTACATATAATATAATTTGCGAGGGAAAATATCAAATCGATATTGTCAAGAAAAAAATCGGCCCATCCTAATTAAATGTTTATATTTGCATTTACTTCCTTCCTCCTTATCGTCGAGAGATGCACTTGACCACTTCAAACGAGTATTGCAATGGTCATTAGCATTCTTGCTGAGCTCCCCTTGTAACGTTGCTGGGAGCTCTGCACACTTCATTGAAGATAAGCCGCAACAAGTAGATACCGCAAAAAATGACCATACAAGACGGAAATTTAACACATTTTAGGCAAAGCAGATTTTTTTTACAAATATATGACGACAATACGTAACGCTAAATTGCACTTGACTTTTTGTCAGACACATCAATATTTATATAAGTCTGGTGTGTACATACTAGGCATGCTACGGTGTTTTGCGTACGGTCCCGAAATGTCGGTGAATCCGATTGATTGATAAATTTATGTATCTGATTACGGCTCATACTGTTAGGAATCAGAGTTATAACGAATCAATAGATAGATAGCGTCCATGTCAAACTGTATAAAAATACCTTAGACTGGACATTTTTGACAGTTATGAGAGGAATATAATTTCACAAATTAGTAATTTAACTTTTTTCACCAAAGGAAAATTAGAAAAAATGTTTTTGTTTTTGTTACTAGCAGACCTGGAACACATTGTTCTGCCTTAACATTGGTCTATCGGCATGAATTTCGAAAAGTTTTTATATCTTGCTCTTCCTCCCTCTCTCTTTCCTCTTCGTTTTTCTCATCCCTTGATTCGCTCCTCCCTCCCCTTTTTTCTGTAGCTGCATATCTTTCTCCCTCTCCATCTTTTTCTCCTCATTCTACTCTCTCTGTTTCCATCTGTCTCTCTAGCTCCTTCTAACTCTATTTCTATATTTGTATAAATCGATCTCTTTCTCGGTCGGTTTCTTCTTCCCTCATTTTTCCTTTCTTTCCTTTTTATCTATCCGAATCCGTTTCCTACAAAAAAATATTTGAAATATTAATGCAGACAAGTTTCAAAAAATCTTATAATAAATTAACTGTTTTCGCATATAGCTGTCCTTAGTCCACTTTCCAGAAAGAGTGTCGTAAGGACCTCATAACCTAGGCAAGGAGCTATCAACGCATGCAGTCGCATCGTATATGTGAGTTTTTAGATTTGATCGGTCTCTGCTCCAGTTCCCAAAAAAACTCAACAAGACCATTCTATGGGTGTCTATATAGCTACATATTTTAGCCAAATCGGCTGAGTATAGTGGGGGGACATTTTTTAATTTCGTCTTTATCAATTATTTTAAAGTTTTAACTGACGAAGTTTCAAAACATATAACTATGCGGCTTCAATCGGTTGTTGTTGCAGAAATGTGATGCTGAAAACAAGACGATATATGAGTAGGCAAGCTTTCGCTAGCCGACCTTTTTCAATATTTGATCTTCTTCAACATTTGGTGAGGTAGAATGCTCTCGCTGAACGTATGTTTGAACGGATGGTTGACAGCGAACACACACACAATCTGCTCTTTTTATACTCAGTTGAGCAGAGCTCACAGAGTATTTTAACTTTGATTGGATAACGGTTGGTTGTACAGGTATAAAGGAATCGAGATAGATATAGACTTCCATATATCAAAATCATCAGTATCGAAAAAAAATTTGATTAAGCCATGTCCGTCCGTCCGTCCGTCCGTCCGTCTGCCCGTTAATACGATAACTTGAGTAAATTTTGAGATATCTTGACGAAATTTTGTATGTAAGTTCCTGGGCGCTCATCTCATATCGCTATTTAAAATGAACGATATCGGACTATAACCACGCCCACTTTTTCGATATCGAAAATTTCGAAAAATCGAAAAATTGCGATAATTCATTACCAAAGAGGGATAAAGCGATGAAACTTGTTAGGTGGGTTGACCCTATGACGCAGAATACGAAATTAGTAAGATTTTGGACAATGGGCGTGGCACCGCCCACTTTTAAAAGAAGGTAATTTAAAAGTTTTGCAAGCTGTAATTTGGCAGTCGTTGAAGATATCATGAAGAAGTTTGCCAGAAACGTTACTACAATTACTATATATATATGTGCTAAATAAAAATTAGCAAAATCTTCGGAGAACGACCACGCCCACTTTAAAAAAAAATTTTTTTTAAAGTGAAATTTTTACAAAAAATTTAATATATTTACAGTATATAAGTAAATTATGTCAACATTCAACTACAGTAATGATATGGTGCAACAAAATACAAAAATAAAAGAAAATTTCAAAATGGGCGTGGCTCCGCCCTTTTTCATTTGATTTGTCTAGGATACATTTAATGCCATAAGTCGAACAAAAATTTGCCAATCCTTGCGAAATTTGGTAGCGGCTTAGATTCTAGGACGATAACTGTTTTCAGTGAAAAAGGGCGAAATCGGTTAAAGCCACGCCCAGTTTTTGTACACATTCGGCCGTCTGTCCTTCCGCTCGGCCATTAAGAAGATAACTTGAGCAAAAATATTTATATCTCTACTAAACTCAGTTCACATAATTATCTGAACTCAATTTCTATTGGTATAAAAAATGGCCGAAATCTGACTATGACCACGCCCACTTTTTCGATATCGAAAATTACGAAAAATGAAAAAAGTGCCATAATTCTATACCAAATACGAAAAAAGGGTTGAAACATGGTAATTGGATTGGTTTATTGACGCAAAATATAACTTTAGAAAAAAACTTTGTAAAATAGGTGTGACACCTACCATATTAAGTAGAAGGAAATGAAAAAGTTCTGCAGGGCGAAATCAAAAGCCCTTGGAATTATGGCAGGTATATTGTTCGTGGTATTACATATATAAATAAATTAGCGGTACCCGACAGATGATGTTCTGGGTCACCCTGGTCCACATTTTGGTCGATATCTCGAAAACGCCTTCACATATACAACTACCACCACTCCCTTCTAAAATTCTTATTAATACCTTTAATTTGACACCCATATTGTACAAACACATTATAGAGTCACCCCTGGTCCACCTTTATGGCGATATATCGAAAATGCGTCCACCTATAGAACTAACGCCCACTCCCTTTTAAAATACTCATTATCACCTTTCGTTTGATACCCATAATGTACAAACGCATTCTAGAGTCAACCCTGGTCCACCTTTATAACGATATCCCGAAAAGACGTCCACCTATAGAATTAAGGCCTACTCCCTTTTAAAATACTCGATAACACCTTTCATTTGATACCCATATCGTAAAAAAATTCTGAAGTCACCCCTGGTCCACCTTTATGGCGATATCTTGAACAGGCGTCCACCTATAGAACTAAGGCCCACTCGCTTTTAAAATACTCATTAACACCTTTCATTTGATACCCATATCGTACAAACAAATTCTAATCACCCCTGGTCCACCTTTATATCGATATCTCGAAAAGGCGTCCACCCATAGAACTAAGGCTCACTCCCTTTTAAAATACTCATTAACACCTTTCGTTTGATACCCTTATTGTACAAACGCATTCTAGAGTCAACCCTGGTCCACCTTTATGGCGATATCCCGAAAATGCGTCCACCTATAGAACTAAGGCCCACTCCCTTTTAAAATACTCATTAACACCTTTCATTTGATACCCATATCGTACAAACGCATTCTAGAGTCATCCCTGGTCCACCTTTATGGAAATATCTCGAAAAGGCGTCAACCCATAGAACTAGGGCCCACTCCCTTTTAAAACACTCATTAACACCTTTCGTTTGATACCCTTATTGTACAAACGCATTCTAGAGTCAACCCTGGTCCACCTTTATGGCGATATCCCGAAAATGCGTCCACCTATAGAACTAAGGCCCACTCCCTTTTAAAATACTCATTAACACCTTTCATTTGATACCCATTTCGTACAAGCAAATTCCAGAGTCACCCCTGGTCCACCTTTATGGCGATATCTCGAAAAGGCGTCCACCTATAGAACTAAGGCCCACTCCCTTTTAAAATACTCTTTAATACCTGCCATTTGATGCAAATGTCATACAAACACATTCCAGGGTTACCCTAGGTTAATTTTTCTACATGGTGATTTTCCCTTATTTTGTCTCCATAGCTCTCAACTGAGTATGTAATGTTCGGTTACACCCGAACTTAGCCTTCCTTACTTGTTTTAAATTAATTTTTGTCTAAACTTTTTGGTTACATTAGAAAGGTTTCACCCTTTTTCAAGCAGAGCGAAAGTAAGTATTTCAAAGTTTGCTGTTGAAATATTTCAATCGAGCTATTTCTTGTTGATTCAAAACACACTCTTAACATAGATTCTTCACGTTTATCGAAATAAACCATTTTACATATGTAAGCTTTAAAATGCAAAAAACTTCTTCAAATATGAGCTTTCTTTGCGAGGTTAAATTAAGTCGAAATTTATCGACATTATTTTATAAGATGTACAGATATTATATAAGATGTACAGATAGATAAATAATGTCTTTTGTACCCTCCGCTCACTTCTGAATTTGATTCCGGTTTCTATAAAAATGAAATTGGAAATACGAATTCGGTTCCGCTAGAAACACTTTCATTACATCCCTAGTAAACGTTTAAGATGTGTATGAATGTTTATAAGTGTGCGGATATGCGCCTTTATCGGTTACTGGAACCGCATTTCGTCGAACTGCTATCAATTTATCAGTTAATATGAAATTAGTCATTTAGTTTTTGGGACTCCGGTTTTTTCATGGTTCGTTTGAATTTTTGATACAAGTTTGTAGGAAATCATATATGGCATACGGAACTCTTTCATTCATCCTGCCGACGTTGGAAATCAAAGTTTAGCGGCAAGTGTAGTTTCTTATTCTGATTTCTGTAAATTTTGAGACCCTACCATGCAAGTTTTTTTTCGTAGGAACCCGAACTGCTCAACTTAAAGTACGACTTTACAACACAGAGCGACGTCACAATACCTGAGCAGACCTTAGGTCAAGTCGACACATAGATGTGTGTATACATTTCCGAATCAGTTGTGATGTTGTAAGAGGCCTAACTCCTTTCGTGCAACTTGGCAACAATAGTACTGACGTATGAACCACTTAATTGGCTCTTAGCCCAATCGCTTCTTGGTCGAGCTAACTGGCGCTAGTTGGTAACTGGGAGTGTGGATCGTTTTCTACCTGGTCCTTCTAACAGAGTGGGGCGGCCTCTTTCTCAACTTCCATAGGCGCGTTCCGATAAGAATGCCTTCTTGAAGGGATCATCGTCATTAATGTTTCGAGCCAGCATAGCAGCTATGTTTTAATTCGCTCAAATATATATGTATAAAGCTTGCTCTTGTTTTTGTTGTTGTAGCGATGAAGACACTCTCCGCAGGTTTTGGGGCGCCTTATATATGTCGATGGACCAAATTCAGACATAGCGGCATAAAGGCAGCTCTATTTCGTTCTGTCGAAGGCGGCTTTAAAAACGACGAAGAGGTGATATGTGTGAACTCTTTTTTTGCGGTTTTTTTTTTCAAGATTTGGCGCATAGTGAAAATCTGTTCGATGGTAGATTTACCTGGTCTGAAACCGCACTGATAGGCTTCAATCTATTTCACAATGCGCTTAATAAGAGCTTATATGCGGTATTGAGAACGCTGATTCCGCCGTAATTGACTATACTAAGATGCTCCATTATCGTACATAGCTATGTAGTTAGTTGGTACACGACTATTTCCTGGGACTGGTTTTATATCAATTTCAGTTAAAAGGGACTACTTTAATCCTTAACTGTAGAGAACGGTTTGCTTATCTAGGCATACCTGTGGTGTAAATTTATACGGACGCATAAATAATAAAATTTAATACTAAATGCTATAATATGCATTATGGGCAACCAAGTTAGTAAAGAAAGATATATGTATGTCCATAGACAAATTGTGTGCCTTTTATATGCGTTGATGACCATTTTTTTATACCCAGCTGGACTTGTACAGGGTATTATCACTTTGATTGGATAACGGTTGGTTGTACCTACAGGTATAAAGGAATCGAGATAGATATAGACTTCCATATATCAAAATTAACACTATCGAAAAAAAATTTGATTGAGCCATGTCCGTCCGTCCGTCTGTCCCCTAACACGATAACTTGAGTAAATATTGAGATATCTTCACCAAATTTGGTACACGAGCTTATCTGGACCAAGAATAGATTGGTATTGAAAATGAGATATATAACATTTTGGAAAACACAAAAAACCTGATTATTTAGTAAATAATACGCCTAGAATGTTGAAGTTTGACCTGTGGACTGATATTGAGACTCTTGGTAAAAATTTTAAAAAATTTTTTAAAATGGGCTTGGCACCGCCCACTTGTGATACAATCAATTTTACAAATATTACTACCAGACCCGGCAAACGTTGTTCTGCCCTAAATTTGGCCTATCTGCATACATTTTAATAAGCTTTTTCCGTCTAACTCTGCCCTACCCCTCTAAACTTTTTCCTAATCTCTTTATTCACTCCTCCCTCCGTCTTTTTTGCTTCATCCCCATATTCGTCTCATTCTATCTCTTTCTCAGTCTCCTTCTCTCTTTTCTCTTCTCTCAAGTTTTTCCCCTTCTTCTTAATCTCTTATTGCCAGTCCCAGAGGGTGGTATGTATTTTGTTCCAGTCCCACTCCGAGTCTCAGTCTCAGTCCCAGTCCTAGTCCTAATCCCAGTCCAAGTCCGTCTCTGGTATACTTCCCGGAAAAAAGCATCGAAAATACTAATATAGGCAAATTTATATACGAAATTTGAGGCAAATCGAATAGGACTTATGCAAATAACTATGTGGGTATTATTAATTCATGTCCTTATTTCGGCTTCGCATGCATATTTATCAGTTTTGCCAGGTTGATGCGACTAAATCGAATATCACAATGAACTTCAGAGCTCTCAGCAACAGCTTTCATTCCATCCATCCATCAACAGCTTCAATTTGATACCCGTTATGTAAAAACACATTCTAGGTGTATCCGGGTCCACGTTTTGGGCTATATCTCGAGACCCTATCCTCCCAGTTGTATGAAAATTATCCTGTGCCATAGCACTCATCAACAGCTTTCATTTGATATCCATATTGTATAAACACATTCTAGGGGTACCCGGGTCCACGTTTTGGGCTATATCTCGAGACCCTAGCCTCTCAGTTGTATGAAAATTATCCCGTACTATAGCACTCATCAACAGCTTTCATTTGATATCCATATTGTATAAACACTTCTAGGGGTACCCGGGTCCACGTTTTGGGCTATATCTCGAGACCCTAGCCTCCCAGTTGTATGAAAATTATCCTGTACTATAGCACTCATGAACAGTTTTCATTTGATATCCATATTGTATAAGCACATTCTAGGGGTACCCGGGTCCACGTTTTGGGCTATATCTCGAGACCCTAGTCACCCAGGGGTATGAAAATTATCCTGTACTATAGCACTCATCAACGGCTTTCATTTGATATCCATATTGTATAAACACTTCTAGGGGTACCCGGGTCCACGTTTTGATCTCAAGACCCTAGACACGTAGCGAAAAAAAGGTAGACGCTGGCCGATTCTCAGACCTACCCAATATGCTCACAAAATTTCATGAGAATCGGTTCAGCCGTTTCGGAGGAGTTCAGCCTCTAAAACCGTGACAGAAGAATTTTATATATTAGATTAATCATAAATCAAAAATCGTGAAAACTTTCGTAACAAAATTTGGTAGAGAGATTGCCTTTACTATAAGGAATGCTTTGAAGAAAAATAAAAAAAAATTTGGTTAAGGACCACGCCCACTTTTATATAAAAGATTTTTAAAAGAGTTGTGGACGAATAAAATAAGCTATATCTTTGCAAAAAAGAGCTTTATATCAATGGTATTTCATTTCCCAAGTGGATGTATAATAATAAATAGGAAAAACTTTAAATTTAAAAAAATGGGCGTGATACCGCCCCTTTTATGACTAAGCAATTTTCTATGCTTAGGGAGCCATAACTCGAAGAAAAATTAGTTCAGCATAGAACCATATATATATGTATTATTGCGCAGCCTTGTAACACTATTAAGCACACAAAACAAACAACAACAGCATTGCAAGTGTACAGCTGGGTATGTATGTACCGAACTTAGACTTCCTTACTTGTTTTTAGTATTCTACAGAGGAAAAATATTTTTTGAGATTATGGAAAAATACTGATAGTACATAATTATATTGCATGTAAATATTTATTGTCCATTAAATATTTTGGGTCTTAAAATTCCAAAAATGGCTTTTATGATACCGCGTAATTCCGCTATGCATAAAAATTTTAAGAAAGAATGAATCGTGACGAAAATTTGTTATTAATAAATATCTACACTGGTTGACCCCAAAATTGTCAAAAGAAATGGAGAATCTGATGACGCTTAATCAAACCAGTGGACAGTTATCCAAAGGACAAATGGAAAGTTTCGAAATTTGTGTACGCGCGTACCTTCGAAGAGATCTTATATGGACTTATATTAGCTTGTAGGTACCCGTTTCAGATACCTAGTCCAAGATTTGACGCATGATCAAAATCTGTACGATTCTAGTAACTTATGTATTGCGATATTTCCTCTGCGATCGCTCAGGTTCGGGGGGTTGCTATTTTTATTGCTTGTGCAGGACATACTTAACTTGGACTCAATATTTGTGAGCCGGAATATTAAACCCGTATTTTATCACACTTGTAAAAAATCGCAGACCCTTTCAAAAATAAGTACTTGGCTTGTAGCGGTCCAAAATATCTCTTACTACTTATGTATCTTACACCCACTATATCTGAGGTTGTTCTTCTGCGCTCGTTCTAATTTTCAGGACGCTCAGCGCCAACGTACAGTTCCCCCTTTAGGCCAAATATTCTTCTCAAATAACAGATGCAAGAGCGAAGGCTCCTGTACGTTCTTAAAAAAGACTTGGCGCGATTTACCTCCGGGGAGATTTGTCTTTCGTGCTTGGCGGCTGCCGTGATGTGATGATAGCGTGCTCCGCCTATCACACCGCAGATAATGGGTTCACGCCCCGGGAAAAGCAACATAAAAAATTTTAGAAACAAGTTTTTTCAATTATAAGAAAATTTTCCTAAACGGGGTCGCCCCTCGGCAGTGTTTCGCAAGCACTCCGAGTGTATTTCTGTCATGAAAATCTCTGAGTGAAAACTCGTCTGCCTTGCCGTTCGGAGTCGGCATAAAACAAGTAGGTTCCGTCCCGCCAATTTGTAGGAAAAAGTAAAAAGGAGCACGATGCAAATTGGAAGAGAAGATCGGCCTAAAATCTCTTCGGAGTTCATCGCGCCTTACATTTTTTTTAAGTCTTTCGTGCTCCTTTTTTAATTTGCCCTACAAATTGGCGGGATGGGACCTACATATTTTATGCCGACTCTGATCAACAGCTGCAAGACAGATGAATTTTCATTGAAAAGCTCGTGCCTTGAAACCAGGACCTTCCAAGTAGAAGGCGGAGCACGCTACCACCACACCATGTGTGTCCCTTACCCCTCTAAATCTCACAAGCGCTATTGATAATACTTTGCGACCCAGACTTGTGCCTACCACTTACGTATCTTACAGCGCAGCGGTGCTTTAATTTCCTAGCGCGGCCACGAGACATCTTATAGATCGAATTCAACCAGCATGTGACACCATTGACATCTTTCCTCAAAGTATGGGAGAAACCAGGGTGTAAGCGTTAGGAACGTGTAAGGGTAAGTGTAGTCTTTGGAAGTGGTACGCTATATGGGGTAATACAGAATGTAAGCGTAAGTGTAGTCACGCTATAGACGTAGAACAACGTGGGAGCAATGTACTTGGTAAAGTTGATATGAGATAAACGGTTTGCTATCGATGAATAATGGGTTTAATATCGACGGGCTATTTGCTTGCTATTAATTTCTTATCGATGAGTTATCGGTTTGTTATAGGTGTGTTACTGTGGAGGTATAAACATTTTATCAAAATGAGTTTTCTATCTGTAACGCAGGTTTTCGATACCTTACCGATTTTTTATTCTTTCCTTTCTATCGAAAAGTTATCGATATGTTATCAAAAAGTTGAAAAGCTCAAAATTATTTGCTTCTGGTAAAGTTACCTCTATTGTAGTATAATTTCAACCCTTGGGCGAGCTCTAGTTAAGTCAAAAACCTTAGTATTCTAGACGTACACCATTTGTTTACACATCGAACTTCAGGAGTATCTAATATTCGCGCGAGATACCATTATTACTTTCAATCCTGTGTCGAAATATTCGGGTTCTGACTCTGAAAAAGTCGCAGCTTATCCTCCAACTTAATCACTCATACTATCCATATGTTAACTTTTGGTATCTTGTGGATTTGCTCTCTATTCGCCACCTCATTTTAATGAGTTGGCGGCATTTAACGTAATGGCGACATTATGCTCACATACATTTATGAAAGGAATACGGGTCCCATTAACATACTTCCCATATTCATTCACGAATGACACGTACTAATCATGGTGCGCAAAGAAATTTCAAATTTCAAATAAAGATGACGTTTCAATCTTCCCTGAAGGTTATTTAAAAATTTATAACGTGACAAAATTTTGAAGAAAATTAGCATATTTTTCCAACATAACGAATATGAGCAATTGCTTTTGTACGTGCTTACTTAATTTATGAATGCTTCATGTCAGCTCTTTTGAGCTTCTGGGTTTTTACACCTTAGCTCGTATTGTTAGAATACAATATGAATCTACGATGGTATCACATAGATCAAAATAAGATAAAGATGATGGATACTATTTGCTTTTTGAGGCAACCCCAATTGACGTATTGTAAATATCGGGATAGGCGGCCGCCGTGGTGTGGTGGTAGCGTGTTCCATCTAATTTCCTGGGTTCCGCCCCGGGCAAAGCAACATTAAAAGTTTAGAAACAAGATTTTTCAATTAGAAGAAAATTCTTCTACGCGGGTTCGCCACTCGGCAGTGTTTGGAAAGCACTCCGAGTGTATTTCTGCCATGAAAAGCTCTCAGTGAAAACTCATCTATTTTGCAAATGCCGTTCGGAGTCGACATAAAACGAGTAGGTCCCGTCTAGCCAATTTGTATCAAAAATTAAAAAGGAGCACGACGCAAATTGGAAGCGAGGCTCGGACTAAAGTATCTTCGGAGGTTATCGCGCCTTACATTAATTTATTTATTTTTAAATATCGGAACAATAGAGCGTATCATGGAATAAAGTTGAGAACCAATAAATCCGCCCTTGAATATTTGTTAACATCCCCACTGAGCCACAAATAGTAAACTAGTTTCTGATGGTAAACGAGAAGAGCTGTAAAATAAAAACTAACCTTAAACAAATACTTTTCAAGTTCAATACTCAACTTTGTTAGGTATGTATGTGTATAAAAAACAAAAATTAACTAAAATTATCATCTTAGTATATTTGTCTGATTTCGATGACAACCACGAAAATACCATTAAATATTTGCATGGCAAACAAACAATAAAAAGTGAATTGAACAAAACAAAAATATCGCGTTAATTTTTGCCAATTGTGACAATTAATTTAGGTAAATAAGCAGAAATTTTAAATTCAAATTTAACCATCGCACGTCCATTTATGTATACGAGTACACATAAGATCACCGAGCCATTATTGCGATTAATGTAGACTGCATTATGCTAATCTACAAAACTACATTAGTCATGTACAGATCGAGATAGTCGGAACTAAAAACCGGGTATTTAAAAAAGAAAAAAAAATCCTTGGCGCGTTTTATCTCCAAGGATATTTAAGCCGAGCTTCCCTTTGACTTTATGTTGTGTTCCATTTCTAATATTACCTACGAGTTGACGGGACTGGACCTACAAGTTTTATGGCCACTCTGAAAGGCAGCTACAAGGCAAACGCATTTTCACTGAGAAGCTTTTAATGGCAGAAATTTACGCGGAGTGCTTGCTAAATCTCTGCCCCGGGGCGCCCTCTCCTTAGAAAAACTTGTTTCTAAATTTTTTATGTTGCTTTGCCGGGGAATTCAACCCATGAACTTTGAATAGAAAAACTGGTTCAAGGAAGTAACGATATGCCACGAAATGAACAAAGAGCTGATCTGAAGGAACTGAAACTTAGTTGTTAAAAATCACAAAAACAGATCAAAAAGAACCCAGAGAACAGAGTAAATCAAAACTCGTGCCACGTAGAGCAGCCGAACCGAAAACCGATATGAAATCACTTGAGAAGTAGTTTAAAAGAATAAAAAAGTAAACTCTTTTGAAAGAAACCCTAAATGGATTCCCCGTAAAAAAAAGTATACAAAGATCATATGCACATCTGCCTAGGCAATGTGTCTCCCGTTTTGCAAACTAAGCAATTTGCCTCGGCGACATAGTCCGGAGAGACGACTCATCTTCATCCAGCTCTATTTATGGTTCCGAACCAAGCATCACATAGGTAGAGCGTAGTTTTTGGCCACCAAATGCGGACTTTGATTCTCACTTGCCTACTAAGCCCAACCTAACATTTTTTGCCAACTTACAGCGGGTCTGTCAAGACCAATGGTTGCAATATCATCAGCACCAACTACTCATTGAAAATAAATCGCACACCAAGAACATCAGACAATCTAAAGCCTGTTTTGATTTAGAATGGAACGGCTTTCTATCCCTAGCAAATCTTTTGGCGCTTGTCATCGTAATACAGGGAACTCAAATTAAGACTTAGTCTATACCGGTCCATGTTATTCGTGCTGTCAAAAGCTTCTTGAAAGACGAGAATACGACGTAATAGTCGTATTGTAGGTATCTGGTTTATAGTAGACTTATAAAGACGGCCCAACTATAAATCTCTATTCTTAAGCCCAATATATTATTTGCATAATTCTTAGCTCCAACTCAAGCTGGAAATTGAAGATTGCGTAGAGATCAAAGAAAGTTTTGGTACAGCAATATATCTGCAAAATGGGCTTTCGGGAGGAAGTACAGACTGTCATCGCGTATCATTTATGGGATGTACGGCACATTCATTATACCGTTTCTTACGTACGACACTCCAGTGTCGCGGAAGGCCCTAGACGAAAACAGCAATGAATGGGGGTTGGAGAGATGTAGTTAAACGCATGTCTTGGAATTTAAAGACAGTGAGCATCGCACTTCAGCAAAGCTTAAAAGGCATCTTTATCTTGATGCCTTTGCATATGTTCTCGTAAGGCTTGGCCGTAAAAGGTGCAATTAGGCTGAGAGAATGAAACATGTGAACATAAGCGAACTACTGACTTTATAATACGACGTCACCAGAGGACGATGAAATGGTGGAAAACTGACATTGATCGATCGTTTACTTCCAGTTGCCGAATATGAGGTATACTTCGGGGTAGGTATGGAAGAAGGTAGGGAATATATAGTTTATACAGACCGACATGGAAAAGCGAAGTGGGGTACATGCAATCAATCTTATCAATTTGTTGACTCTTGCAGCGTTATCCAGGAGGATGTCCATGTAGAAAACAACATGATAAAATCGTATATGGCACAGAGCTTCGGTTCTGACTGCCGTTCATTTGGTAAAGGTTCCGAACGGTACATTAACGATCTATCCTCTCAAATTCAATCAACCTATTCGCATCATGTGATAGTAATCAGACATATTTTATTCTATTCTTAGGCTCAAGTGTGCGCGCTTCAACTCTTTATGATGAGACCCTACCTACCGGAACCGGTTGATATACCCCGTTGCGCGTGAACCAGACTCAACAGACCCGGGTTCTGGAACGATACATCACCAATACATATAGTCAATTAAACTCGGCAATAATTGAGCCATAACAAACTTATTTACATGCGTAATATTCATTCATATCGCATATGTCAACGTTTAAAGCAAATGCCGTAATTATAGAGACATAAAACAAAAATCTTTGCATGAGGTACCTACTATGTAGCTGAGTTTGTGCGATCGTATGCAATTACATCGTATGCCGGTTTTAATCCATGAACGTATTGATTGCGTTCGTAAACGTGAAAACACGGTAAAATTTGAATTGTTGCAATGAAGGCTATAGAGCCAGGCGACCATAATTGTACGAGCAGATTAATTTAAGAGATGACACAATCATAACTCGATGTGACATTAAAACGTTTTAAGATTTTTCACATACAAATATTTTTAAATAAACCGTTCCGTCCACAGAGTTCCTGTACAGAGTCATACAACAATACAAAACTTCCTTAGTTTTCGTCTAATTTGGGATGGTTTTAAGTGTCTATCTGATTTTACACCGTTCACTAACCTTTTCATGTTATCAGATTATTGATGTAGTTTTTGATACACGAGATCTCGATAAAAACCCGGAATTAATCAGAAAATATGGTCATAAAAACAGTCCGGAAACAATGCGTCGGTCTTTTTGTTGTTTGTGTTAATGTAAAACATTTAGCGTCATCCAAAAATCTCTGAACTCCTAGGAGTAAATCGTGGTAAACTTTCTCCACCTTGACTATGCTATCCACAATGTTAAAAGAGAGACCATACGCAGGGCACTTGTGTGAATTGGTTCTATGCTGAGAGGTATATGCGACTTCTGCCGCAGGCTCGGTACGTAGAATGACTATCAGGGGTATTCCTCAGGGAGGCATGTTGTCGCCTAATATATACCTGAATGGTGATAGTTTCCCGAACGTACTGGATAAATATCCGACAAAGTTCCATCAATATTGTAATCGCCGATTTTATTTATTTTTACAAGAAGAAAGAAGAAGAAGGTAGACATATACATACATACACTGACGACATCTCACAGGAAAATTCACCTCCAGTGAACTCATGCATTTGGCCATTTGTGGCATTTCGCGGAGGGCTGGACAAAACTGGATGAAGTGAATCTCAAAAAAAAAAAACCGAGCTCATTCTCTTCACTAGAAAATCAAACGGCGCCTTATTCAACTTGCGGAAACTGCACGGCACAACAAAAAATCTCTCTTCCTAAATCAAATATCTAGGAATAATTATTGACTTCAACAGAACATAAGATATCCTTCGTGAGAGGAATGGGATCAGGGCCTAGACACAAGACAGAAGTAGGGGCATTGCAGTCTTCACAGTCGGGACAATCAGTATTTCTTCCTCACTCTTGCAGTGTCCTTCAGGGGGGGACCTTTGTTGTAGATAGATTGCCCCAGAACAGTAGTCCCAAAACCATGGCAATGACGATTTTTTTGACAGCGAGGCTACCTTAGAAGACAGTTTTTCTAAGCGCGGTTGCCCTTCGGCAGTGATTGGCAATCACTCCGAGTGAATTTCTGCCATGAAAAGTTCTCAGTGAACACTTATCTGCCTTGCAGGTGCCGTTCAAAGTCGGCGTTAAACAAGTAGGCCCCGTCTCACCAATTTTTAGGAAAAATTAAAAGGAGCACGACACGAATCTGAAGAAAACTCTACCTTAAATCTCTTCGGAGGTTACCGCGTCTACATTTAGGTTACATTCAAGGCATTTGAATGCAACTATTTAATGTCAATGTCTTCTTTTCATGGGATTCCGGGGCACAGTTATATTGAATATATAATAAATTTGCTGCTGGGATGGCCAGGAAAGGTTCCGAACTGAATGTAAACGAGGGCGATAGTTCCGTACAATCACCGCTGGACTACCTCCTTAGGGAAATCAAGGATTACACTATAAGAGCAACGAATTTGCTGTGGACTAACATGGATTATTGGGAAGTGTCAAAGTTCATATGGTGGCGTTTAGATAAGAGAGGAGCCTTCCAGCACAAACTAAGCAAATCTGCAATGATGGTCCTTACGAGTGTCATCGCAGGTCATAGTGCTATTATACAGATGGTATACACCAACAAACTCCCTGTACAGAAAATCACAGGGTGAGAAGAATGAGGAGTCGATTCATCACTTCAACTGCCAATAAGCAGGACTCCAAAAAAAAAATGACTCAGATGTGTGTGCGCACGCATTTTCGACAGCATGGTGCAGGTAAGAAAGGGATCTTTTGCTCCTACTTAATTTCATATCATGATGCAAATGGTTCATTAAAATCTAATTAGGAAACACTTGATTGGGCAAATGTGCCCCCAACGGGGGCCCAGCCAGGAAATTCACAATCTGTAAACATAATCTTACATACTCCAGCGCATTATGTATTCCCATGGACATACCAAAAGATCTGGATGTTGTGTTGATAATTGGTGCTTATTATTGGGATGAATAAAGAGAATGACATAAATTATCAGACTGGACTACTTAAAACCATTTAGATGGTCAAGTGCCAATTAGAAAAGGTGGTATAGTGTAAAGTAAAAAACAACAGACCGATTAAAAAAAGCAATAGTTTTCTTTTATGCGGCCGCCGTGTAGTGGTGGTAGCGTGCTCCGCCTACGACACCGAAGATCGTGGGTTCAACTCCCGATCAAAGCAACACTGAGAAATTCATCCGCCTTGCAGATGCCGTTCGGAGTTGGCATAATGTAGGAAAAATTAAAACGTAGCACGATGCAAATTAGAAGAGAAACTCGGCCTAAAATCTCTTTGTAGGGTATCGCGCCTTGCGTTTATTTATTTTATTTTTAGTTTTCTTTTACAAAGACTGAAAAAAAAAAAACATGTTTGAAAAGATTTAACGTGCAAGTACCAATTACGGCCACCGTGGTGTGATGGTAGCGTGCTCCGCCTATCAGACCGTATGCCCTGGGTTCAACTCCCGGGTAAAGCAACATCAAAATTTTAGAAATAAGATTTTTCAATTAGAAGAAAATTTGTCTAAGCGGGGTCGCCCCTCGGCATTGTCTGGCAAGCGCTCCGATTGTATTTCTGCCATGAAAAGCTCTCAGTGAAAACTCATCTGCCTTGCAGATGCCGTTCGGAGTCGGCATAAAGCATGTATGTCCCGTCCGGCCAATTTGTAGGGAAAAATCAAGAGGAGCACGACGCAAATTGGAAGAGAAGCTCGGCCTTAGATCTCTTCGGAGGTTATCGCGCCTTACATTGAATGTTGATGCCCCATCTTCGTAATATGGTTCTTCCGCAATGCGGTGGGAAAGAAAAAGTACGAAGAAGTTGGCATCATCTATGTACTTCGCTTCGTTTCGATCAAACTCGTGCAGGCGGTTAGCCGCCAATCAAAAAAAAAAAAAAAAACAAATAATAAGAATCATATTATACTATTTTCGTGGAAACATCAATGGAAAGTAACTCGGGCTGCACTTGATGCTTCCCGCGGCGTGAAGCTTTCATATCTTGGTACGGGTATGAATACTTTCTGGGCCAAAGTATCTCATAACATGGCCTAAGTTGCGTAGCAGTTCTGGCATAAAAACACAAATTTAATGAATGATTCACAAGTAAATCTTGCTTACGCACAAAAATGGTTCCAAACCGGAATTAGGCGGGAACGAGCGCAGGAAAATGTTTAATAACTTTGTGTGCCACTTAATAAATGTCATAAGTTTTGCTTTTATTTATGTATGTATGTAAGTTTACCGATGCAATTAATTTACGTACATAAATTTTTAATGATATGCATTAAACGGTTTAAATAAACTGTCGGCAAGTAAACAAACGTTCAATCAACCCCACCAACAAAACGCATGCGTCAAAGAGACTAAACCGTGTAAAACTGTGTTATTGAGTCAATGTGTCAGTGCGTAAAGTCTATGGACAACGACGAATAGTAAGCGCATCCTAAGCAACTTGCAGTTGTGACATGCTGAGAGTTAAAATTACCATCAGGCAGACAACAAGTCATTATTAAACACAACTCGGACGAGGAGTACTCGCATGTTATCACCCGCCCAAACCCCGATCCTTCTCATAAGAGTAGTGGAGTACATGTGCATGACCAATGGTTAAACCAGAGACATCATAAAGCTTTAATAATTAACACATCCATGTTGACAATTGTAAGCGCATTAAGTTGAACAAATGTAGAAGTGACAGTAAAAACTCACGTGCTTGAGTCACCGCTAAGTTGTGCGCAGCACAAGCCGGTTAACTGCTTGAACCGGGAACTCTGCTGTGCTCGATGCTCATTGAAAATCGATGAATGCGAATAATGTAAACAGCAAATAATTGAGTTTATGAATTAAACGTACAGCGCGATACATACAGATATACGCCGAGTCTTTCGATGTGAGCTAAAGCGATTGCGCAGCGGCGCACAGTGGGATATTTACAAGAAAGAACTCAAAATTTAAGGAAGCGCATGAAAAAATAAGTCATTTAGAGAACTTATTCATCCTCCTTACCCACACTTGAACGCCATGTTTGAACACTTTTTCGGTATTCCGTCGATTTATTACGCTCTATTAGCTTTTAGCCGGAATATTATCAGTCTCACTTCATATAGTCGAATGGCTGAACAAATATTTAGTAATCAGGGAATAAGTTTTGGCTTCATCATCTTCCTTGCTATATAAAAATTAAGTGCACTATGTGCGCCGGTTCCCAATACGCCCGTTTCTGTGTAGGAACTAGTTCAACCTTAGCATCGAATTTTCTGGCATTATTCCTATCGGCAGCCGCTGTGGTGTGATGGTAGCGTGCTTCACCTACCACACCGAATCTCGTTTGTTCACGCCACGGGCAAAGCAACATCAAAATTTTAGAAACAAGTTTTTTGAATTAGAAGAAAATTTTACTAAGCGAGGTCGCCCCTCGGCAGTGTTTGGCGAGCACTTCGGGTGTATTTCTACCATGAAAAGCTTCTCAGTGAAAACTCATCTGCCTTGCAGATGCCGTTCTGAGTTGGCGTAAAACTGGTACCTCCCGTCCCGCCAATTTGTAGGAAAAATTAAAAGAAGCACGACGCAAACTGGAAGAGAGTAGATCGGCCTAAAATCTCTGCGGAGCTTATGGCGCCTTTTATTTATTTATTTTTTATTCCTATCAACAGCATCTGCAGCTCACCTTACTCACACCGTTGGGCTTGCTCTGGTATACAGCGAGGCCAGTAATCTCTGTCCTTCTTTTAAAAGCGGCGTGATATTCCTTATCATACCAATTATTTATTGAGGCTCGCTAGAACCCTGCGGTATGGTCGATCACGAAGTAATCAACTTTGCTTCGTATTTAATCAAGAGGCGGCCGAGTAGCTTATTGTATATTTTATGCCGTAACATGGAACTGCATATGATGGTGACGCGGCGTAGTCAAATACCCTCAACCCGTTATGAAACTTTATTGTGCGAGTAGCTACAACATACTAGTTCACATCATTGAAATATTACATTGTGGCGAAGGGTTCTTAGCACCACAAAACCATCACCGTGGCTACGTTTTGCATTTCCCTCATCCGGTGTACTATTGCGCCATTTTAAGGCCATATTGTCCACCTGCCATGTCCCTTTTATCCCGTTTCTTGTATAATGGACCTTCGCCTTTGCGTGATCACTCAGCACTGCATATATTTCTTCAATCCTTTTGCGTGGCCTTATTCTGCTTTGTCATTGGAGCTCATTTTTAGGTGGCGAGTGTCAAACCAGGCGCACAATTTAGTTATAGGATTTGTGATAGTAACACAGTTATATAGCGAGCTAATTGAACCAAGACAGGCGCCATTGCAACCACATATCATAATGAAAGGACGCAGCAAACCTCGTAAGCCCTTAAGTAATGCAAGGTAAAGGGATCGTCCAAATCTGTTGATCATCTAAACAGACAAATTAATGATACGGCCATCGATAAATGTCCGGCGAGCACCATTCTCTGAGTTCAAACTCAAAAGTAGCATTAGATGAGAGCAGATTTCCCAGGCAGATGCATGTTACTTTGGCTTAACTTCGATTTGGATACTGTAAACTAGAATCAACGCCGATATACGCAATGTATGTTCTGCATGAGATGTGTCCCCACTTGAAACCAACCATATTTTCAATTGTAATGTGGAACCATAGTCACTACCAGCTGTGAATCTTCATTCCAACCCTGCTAAGACTTTAAGTTTTATTGGACATCCCTTAGAGGATATCTATGATAGCTTATGAATGATCACTTATCTTGCACTCAGATACATAGAGTGTCGAATGAGATTTAAGGAAAGATTGAGCATGGTCGCGATAGTGGATCTGCTTTCCTACCCCAACATTCTTTTATATAGAACCTCTACACTAAGTATTGGCGTTTCTACAAAAAAATTGTATAGTCCAAAAAATACCGCAAATGCGCTATGGAATTCCCGTAAAAGCAAAGGAAAGGGGCGAGTCCTTATATATAAGTAGAGGTCCTTTTGATCTTCTTTAGTACTCCCAAATAGCGTCAGTTATTGCGAAACAGAGACAAGAGTTTTTCTACGCTACGCAACCAAAATCGCAAGGAAGTAGCAAACGCCACTGAATGCCGATTAATCTTCATTTATTCGCTGTCGGGTTCTTTGATTTTGGGACACATTTTGCGTAAAACTACGCACTGTGCGGCGTGGAGGTATTACAGGGGGCATTGTATTTTATATATTTGCGCATCGAACCTCTCGATGAGCGCTTCACATAAATAAACACGACGCAGAAGAGAAGCGTTACACAGCAGCTGGGCTGTATGGAAGCGTTATGAAAGCTTTTGCGGATACCAAAGTCGCGACTTTAAGGCAATCAGTCAGTAAAAGGCCAGCAAGCAATTCGCGCACGAAAATAATTTTAGCAACGCAAAGCCAGCATAACTCGATTTATACAGAAAACCCTTATAAGTGCTTATTACAATATTGAATGTTTCACCTTTTGTAGAGCGGGCGCGCATTAAAAATAAAACAAGTACCGCCGACTGTCAACAATGAAAGTGCGAAGACAAAATAATTCGTAGAAAGTCAATAAATAGCAATAAAAATGTGAAAAATTAAAAATAATAATTATAAACGGGAATGCGCTGAATACGGCGCGCTTATACAACCCATTGTGGCGTTATGTACTTTGTGTACCGCGATTAGTATTACACTTTGACCCGAAAAGCTTAAGTCAATACCGTTATTTTTTAATTCGTTTTCAATTCACTTTTGACAAACGTATTCGAGAGAATAGTTGCGTAAATTATTGCTAAGGCTTCCTTGAATCACATCAGCACGCCGCAGCAAAATTACAATTCACTAAATTCCCAACCACCCGCTTTCCACTCACAGCCGACACACTAAGCTTTTGCTGCAGCTCATACGCTGGCAATTGCTGTTAGTCAAGGTAATGTATGTTAGCTGGCTGCCACTGCTCTATCATTCATGCAATTCGTGCAATTTGTTACGCGCTACACATCAACGTCGTCGTCGTCATCATCTCAAATGCAGTATGTCATTCTGCAACAACTTTGCCAGCCTCTTTAACCAGTCTAAGAACGCGTTTAATTAGCAACGGTCACGCCAAGCTAACACATCGCTCATTGCAGCAGCAGCATAGGCATCATACCGCAATAGCGTTATCATGGCAGTTAGCATCTTGGGTTGCTACAACACATTCGAGTCATTGTTAATATTGCTGTTGACAGCATTGTGTTGCTGGCACTTGGAATTGCACCTGCGTGGTTCCTCGTCGATGGTTGCTGCATTTATCAACGTGCGTCAAACGCGGGAGATCATCATTACAGATGCGGTATGACTAGTGATATAATAAATTACAAAAACAAATCTAAACAAAATTTCATAAGAAAATTGAGGATCTCGTGCAACCAAGTATAATATACCCAGTTGTTGGTTTTAACAATAGCCCACTTTTCTAACAAGCATCTGATATCTACATTATAAACGATTTTATAGAATCCGCTAGGGAGAGTTTATTGCCAAGTAAATTTTTTTCACAGGGTCAAATTTGACAATAAACTTGGCAATATCAATGAAAACGGCTTGTCATACAACCGCAAATGCGTTTTTCACCCATCTTGACTAAACAGTGACATTTAAATTGACCAATAAGTGAAAACCGCGATTGCCCAACGGTATGGCAAATTTGACATTCAAGTGTCATTTGCTAACATGTTGGCTATTTATTTTCGTTTTCCAACAGGCAAATAACACCAAAGTGTGTGAACCAACGGAATCAAATGGATTGTGAAATAAATGAACACAAAATATAAGCCTGGGTTTTGACTACAGCTTAATCGACTTCAAGTCAGTAACCTGGCGTAATTGAAACGCTTTTGACCCCAACTGACCAGCGGGTCAGCTTGAGACAGTTCTTGATGTCAGTCATTTTGATCCAATAAAAACCAAGCATAACTATTTCAATTTAATAATTTAAGCGCATGAGATGGTCACCTCTGAACACCATGTCTTAACCCTTTCACTACCATGGGCATCATATATCCCAAAAATTAAAAAAAAAAATCGCAATTCGCGCCTAATTTAAGTAAGCAATGGGAAGCTTCCCATTTGTAATTATAAGTTTTTGCCCTTTACTGTCAGCTGTTTTTGGTTTATTAAATGAGGCGGCCACCGTGGTGTGATGGTAGCGTGTTTCGCCTACCACACCGTATGCCCTGGGTTCGCAACCCGGGCAAAGCAACATCAAAATTCTAGAAATAAGGTTTTTCAATTAAAAAAAAAAAAAAAAAATTTCTAAGCGGGGTCGCCCCTCGGTAGTGTTTGGCAAGCGCTCCGAGTGTATATCTGCCATGAAAAGCTGTCAGTGAAAACTGCCTTGCCTGTATCTGCCTTACAGATGCCGTTCGGATTCGGCATAAAACATGTAGGTCCCGTCCGGCCAATTTGTAGGGAAAATCAAGAGGAGCACGACGCAAATTGGAAGAGAAGCTCGGCCTTAGATCTCTTTGGAGGTTATCGCGCCTTACAAATGAGTCTATACATTTTACAGTTATATTTTGGCAACTACCATTGTTCAGTCGGTATGTTTTAGACCACAAAAAAGGGGCAAGTACTCGTATCCCGTTGGTGTGCAAAAATGGGAAAACAGACTTTATATTTGTGTAATTGATACCGATGGGCTAATAAGTCCCAATCAACGGCTAGTAAGAAAACCAGTGGGACATATAATCTCAGGATATATTAAATGAAAAGGTTATTAGGCATCAACGGGCACTTCCCACAACAGCCTATGTTACGTAACGCAGTAACTCCGGCTTTCTTCTCGATCAACGTTTATTTAATTTGCAAATTTAAAAACTTGCATTCTGAGAGCACCTCCTCGCACCGTGATAGCTTAATACCCACTCCTCCGTATATTAGGTTGATTGGTAGCTACGCCGGCAGGGGAAGCTCATTTGAACAATAGGAAAATCCGTTGTGATACCATTTAAAGTAACGGGGACATTAGCTACAGCTATTTATAGAACCGTTACTTCACAACGATTTACTTTCGAATAAGACCATTCTCGACCCTAGATAAGTTCTTCGAAGATCCTAGGGAGCAGAGACCGAAATATTTAGCCTAGTTCTGACAAAATCTGAACATTAACCTCGTCATACTACATGTATCTGCAGCAAGAGCGGTTTTTCAATATGTTGAGACGTACCACGTGGTCTTCAATAAGATAGTGTCTGATCGAAATCACCGTAATCACTCTGCGATAGATAAGCCTTGGCGAACCCAATAATTTCTGCAGGCCACTTACTATCCACTTCCGGATCTCGCTACCCGTCAAGAGGCACTGACTGCCCAGCGTTTGCTTATGTCACTTGAGGCCCATCTACAGAGGAGCAGACCGCAGGTGGCCGGGGGTAATCCGTAATTTCCATCTATATTCGTTTCAGTTGTACCTATGCACGCTATGAGATCTGTGTGACAGCTGTCAGGTATATTGTTATGTCTCGAAGTTCAGAGGGTATTAATATTATAAAAGTTCGACGCACCTCTTGCGAGGTCAGGTATTCCCATAACACCCTCGATCGCACGACAGATGAACTACTTAAGAACTTAACAACAGCTTTTTTATCGGAGTAGATATTGAATTCTCTAACCGTGGTAGCACTGCACAGCATCCCTTCCATGGAATCCTTAATATCAGCAATTTCAGTTTGGAAGACGCTGAAGTGATCAGGCAGGTTCAATTTGTGGCTTTCGTCGAGCTCCTGGCAGAAAACTCCTCCTTCAATTCTTCCTTCCATCGAACTTCGACCCATCTGGGAACCGGTTAAACAGTACAGAAATTGAATGCCAATCTGACTTTGTTAAAACGGCACCATGAGCAAATTTTGTATGCTCTAGGGACCCACTCTATTTGCAGGGGAATCCTATCACGTATATACAGATTAATAAGCGGCTCCAACTTTTTTGGGAGAAACGACGGGAAACTGGTCTGAAGTACTTAGGTGATACGTGAGAGGCCTAAGACTTCGGTATATAGCTACTTTTAAGGTAATTAGGTATTAAATCTAACCCCGGGTCAAAATAAGAAATTGGAACCGTTTGCGCCTACCGGAAACACATATCTAAAGCGGTCACATTCTTGATAGTCTGTCAAATTCAAAGGATATTTGCTCCGGCGTTTTTGATTCCAATACTCGTTTAACCTGTAGTTTCTTAAAACGTTTGTAGTTTCCATGCGACCCGCGCCTCAGTGTACCTCTTTTAATCTTTCCCCCAGCACGTTGGACCAAACATCCGCTGTTTCTCAAACCCAACAGGGCCAAAAGTTCTCACCGCGCCTTCTCATGGCTTCAATCTCTTTACTGTGAAAAGTAGAAATATCGAATTGCATGGGCACGCGCCAAATGTCGACCATATTAACAACCACGTCGATGGCATTACGCTACCGACTTCCTTACACCCAAAAATCTTGGGTGTGACGTTCGATCAGGATCTTCATTTTGGAGAGCATGTAACCGCAATTGTTCCTAAAAGCACAGCCGTAAAAAAAAACTCAAACCTCTTGCAGCACTTGGCACTCATTACTACTTAAAAAGCAAGTGGCCGCCCGATTGCATGCTACGCATCACCGATATGGTCGCCCAGCCTAAAGGTTACTCACTGGAAGAAAATACAAGCCTGCCAAAATACTGCCCTCAGAACCGCTACGGGCTGTCGTCTTATGTCCCAGAACACCACCTACATAATAGAGAAATGAAATGCTGAACAAACAGTTTCTGCTGAATACCCATAAACATGGATATCCCAACAGACATCTGATTGACGAGGCTACACCTCCCAGGGGCTTAAGGGGTCATATTCGTAATCAATATGAGGAAATACGGCACCTGAGAACACACCCGTATGAAGCAAAAAATCAGAAGCGGGTCTTCAGTGATATCCACAAACAGGCGTCGGACCTCTATGTCAGGAAATTGCCCGGCGAATCCAGTTCTTAAAGAAAACTACACAAAACTCGCAGAAGAGGAATGCACTCTCCCCAAGGAAATGTGCGTCACTCTGGCTCAACTTCGATTTGGGTACAGTAACAGGTTAAACTCTTACCTATTCCTAATCAACCCCGACATACAAAATGTATGCCCTGCTTGCAATGTGTCCCCACATGACACCAACCATCTCTTCAATTGCAAAGTAGAACCAACGCCTCTATCACACATCTCACTATGGTCCAACCCTGTTGAAACTGCAAGTTTCCTTGGACTCCCGATAGAGGGCATTGATAACAATGTGTGATCGTTCGCACCTATTGGATGGGGCGAAGCACTGCTACAACAATAACAACAACCACCGCCTTTGCTGCAGCCCCTCGGCTAGTCAACTTTGTTCAATCCTGTAAAACTTATAGACAAAGTTTAAATAGTTTTTGGTGACAAGGCAACGTGAATTCCGAAAAAATACTCCAACGCAATTTAGCGGCATTTTGAAGAAAATCCTTCGTAATTGAAGGTTAGGTGACGGGCCATTAGATAGGTGTACAAGCACAAAACGTGTGCCCATTACCATCAGATGTTTCGAAAGTCATACAAAACGCTCAAAGTTCCAAAGTAGTGGGTCCCGATGTTATAACTACGCCCACGTATATGTACATGTTTTCAAAGTTTCACTGGTTAACCAAGAAGAATAAGTCATTAACATGGCATCGTCATTAGGATCACCAACGCGCTAAACTTCATAAACACCTAGAAGAACCACAGGATCACCACAAATCTTAGACTAATTTAACATATATTGTTCCTTACCCTTACCAGAGTCCTTTTAGAGAAGAAATCGCAATAAAACATCAGGAACTTTATTATGAAACAATATCGTAATTTTGGCAAATACTGAACGTCACCAGAACCAAACCTACTTGCTGATTTTACATCTAATAGAGTGTCTAATACAAGCGCTAAAAGTCACTTGCTGCAGCCCGCCGCATGAAGGTTAGGTTGAGCTGGTCGGTCAATAAAGACCCAAATGAATATGTACATAGCACCGACGACTATGCAGACCAGGGCCCTTAATAGAAGGCCTATGCTATTAAATGAGACACTTTTCTCATATTCTCTCCAGTTTTACACCGACAAATTTACGACCGCCTTGTGTACAACTTGGACTAAGCAGATAACATTATCGGGTGCAAGTTTGAAAGAAGTATTTGCTTCAACAACAGTAAAGCTCGAACAGCTCACCATTAAACCCCCTTAGATATGTGCTGTTGACCTTATCAGAAGAACCATTTTTCTTGCTGAGAACTTTTCTCTCCCATACTTGGGGATATCCTATTTGCTATCTATACCGTATATGATTTCAAGCCTTACATTAGAACGGGTTCGATGAGAGAATTATAGGGCTTTATTTGATCGTATGTAGCATGTTCTTTGCCAGAGAGCGTGTTACTTTTCACTCTGTCAGTTGTGTGTTCGGAGACATTGAAGTGCTCTGATGTACGTAGTGGCGGTAAATGTTCTCTCACTACAAGGTTACATCCGAAGTCGAAGATTGCTCTTAGTGACCAGTTGTAAGGGCCGAGTAGAGTAGTCAACAGATCCAGATATTGTATACCCAATATGCCTTACCTTGGACAAAGAAATTTGGACTTTACTCGAGCGACATCTGCCAGGTCAAATGGTGATGTGGTGGGAATCATCCAATGGCCTTCAACTTGAATGCTTCAAGACGAAAAGCCGCACATTGCCAACATTATTCACTATACCGTAGTACCCGCTGTACCATAATTAAATGTACTAATGTCATAAAGTGCCAAAAAAGTTTGCATCAACACCTCAAAACTTGAGTAAAGTATCACTCACAATGGACAAAAATGTCTCCGAGTAGAAGTGTGGGTAACACCCACCCACGCCCTCTTAACCTAAGTCTTTTAAATTTAAGGCATTCAGTTAATCAATTACAGGGTTTACTTTAAGTGTTAAGTAATGTTAAGATATACAAATACGAAGTGCTTCTGTTACGCTGTCGTGTGTGCCATGCGCGCGTGCGCAGAATGCATAATTTTGCGAAAATATTCAAATTGTATGGTTAAGTGTTGCTTTTGTTCGGCTTCCATTTGCGAAATGGCTGTGGCTTTTGGATGTTTTATGACCACTTTGTAATCACGCAAGTTTACTGTCACTTATTCTTTTTCGTGGGTAAGGTATTTGTGCTTTTATTGGGAATGTGTGGTTATTTCGTACAATGTTTAATGCACGTGCTGGTATTTGCCTTTGCCAAAATTGGATATGTAAATAAATGTCAAAATGTACAATTTAACCCAATAAATACTTTGTAGGTATATAGATTCTAATGAATCATACAGACTCAGCACCTATTGGCAAATACTTTTGTGCTCCTGTACGGAGGAAGACTTCTAACACCAAATCGCAACACCGTTGGACCGAGAGATCATTCTTGGCGGAGACTCGATCAGATGAAAGTAAGGGCGGAGATCTCTTCCTTTAACTTTGAGGGTGTCGATATATCGGCGTATGTGGAGCGCATGGTATTTGCTATTTTCCTAGGCAAGCCAAACTTCTCGAACGCTTAGAAGATCTTAGGTGCAACTCTAGAGTAAATGCAATGGAAAAGTCAAGTCACATGTCCACAACCTTTCAGCTGCGCAAATAGTTTTTAAAGCGTATCTTCAGTGCAGGAAAGATGCAGAAGAGTAATGCCCTCATTGCCATTGTTGGTGATCTTGTAACGATATGACCAAGTCCATCATTCAAGGCCATACAACACCCCCACTCCAGTTTCCGTTAGGAACTTGGGGTCGCCAGAACCTTGAATGCTAAATATGTGACCGTATACATTTATTTTTGTAAGTGTACTCCCCTATAACAGCTATATATCGCGCCCAAAAAACCCAATTTCCCACAATGTCGATATGTTTTCCTTTTCGATGTGGTTTTAACTACGCAGTACATCATACTAACTAGTCTCGGGCTCGCGTTTAACCTGCCCATAACGACCACCCTAATGAGAGGTCAAAGCGGAACATGACGAGGTCACCTTCTCACCGTGGCAAATATCCTCCAGTCCTCTTTTTCTTCTTGTTGTGGTTGCGATATCCATATCGGATATATTGACGAAACAAGCATCTTAAGGTAAACGCCCGAATTTCTCTCCAATGATTTGGTATGACATTTACGTAGGCTAGATCAACCTATCTTCCTAGGGTGCCCTCGAGCTATGGGAGACCAGGACTCTAATCCATTCTCTGTTAATAGAAATACTTGTATCGAAAAGTTGGCTACATCCAATTGAAGCTTATTGACTTTATAGAACTCTGCAGTATATACTCAGTAGCTGCGCTAGCGGCTCTTGTCTTTCGGGATTAGATAGGTGTTGTGTCCAGCGCTCTGCAAAGTAGAATGAAATTTCCCTCAATCCCGTTTTTCAAACGCCTCTCAGGACTCAATACTATTAAGCCTGGTAAGCTGTTCAAACCGAGAGGCCTGGATGTAGTGTGAGGGACAGGATAGCACTCTGGCTTTAAATCATCCGTATCTTCCTATACTTTTTACTATGTAATTGGAGTCAGTGGGGGGTCACCGCACTAATCAAACAACCAATTTTTTCGTCTTTCTCCCAAACTTTCCGCCAAAGTTTTGTTCTACTCGAGGTGCTAAATATTGTGCACTCACATACATACGCTATTGTTTATTTTCGCTGCTAGTTTGTTTTGAAAAAAATTGTTTACCCAAAATTATGTATGTATGTATGTGCAGGGCATGCCTCAGGAATATTTGCAACAAAAAACTTGAATGAGCAGAATAAATAAATAATAACAGTTAATGGATATGAAGGCTAAATACGGTTGTCAATCAATAATACCTCAACTCACACACACATACACATCTATGCCCAGTTTTTCAGTGCGAGTTTAAACTACAGTTATGTTAACCACAGTTTGAACTACTAGTTTAACCTTTCATTCGCTTCTTAACTGTTAGGGGCCGTCAACTCAATACTTGACGCTCATTTGGCTGCTTTTCGACCTTCTCCCTCCTACCTGACAAATAGTTACCCTTGCTTGATAGATCGTGCCGCTGACCTTACAAAGTGGGTCAGAAATAAACAAAAACCGTCTCTAGATAATCCCAAAAAAATTACAAAAATTCCGAAATTTAGCGTCGAAATGGCTGAAGCTTGAGGAAACAATATGGCATTGGATTGTTCTAAACGAAATGAGCAGTATTAGAGCTTATAATACGATGAACCATTCCAATCAACACCAAGCAGTCTTGTCTAAAGAGGTAGACCGCCAATTATCTGAAGGGCAGACAGACCTTGTACATTTTATAAACGAAAAGTACAAATCAAGGAGCATGAAACATTCAGAAGCATAGGATGATGTCCTACATCCAATTCTGCTCAATTGTAGTACATCCAAACTTGCTTCTGCGTCATAGTTTCTTACGCAGACGACTCAACGGGTCTGGTACTTGGAACTGCTACAGTATGTCTCCTTATGACTTCTGAACATCATTTACACGGCGAGGTAAATGTTAAAGAGCAGATTTACATGCTGAACCAAACGTCCCAGTTGATTTGTCATCTAACCGACCGGGGTATCCTAAGAGACAACTGTCAGGTGCGGCCGCGCTTCTAGGAGACATCTACATTACTCCAACGTTATATCCGAAGAAACTTGTCCGTAGTCAGAAATGTATTCACACAGATTTTTTGACTTTATTTAAGGTATCACACTGTTATGAAAACCGCATAGCCAATTGGTTGGTTTAGTGCTGCGCAGTTAAAGTATGTTGAAACTGGCCTCCAGTTGGATAGATGAGCTTTTGTAAATTGTAAAAACTCCACCGACCGCTCGGAATCAAAAGCGGGCTAAAAGACTTCTACAAAAGGCAAGAGGTGGTATAATTCCAGCTTTAGCTTAGCTGGTTTGCGACCCACCTATCCAGAACCAAAGAAAAAGTTTCCAGTAAAGTCCTAAGGTCTTCACTCGTGGACACGTTCGGTTCATTACAGTTGCCAGGGGTATTCTTATGCAGTAAATGTTAAATTTCCTAATGTTGAATTCCCTAACATTTACAGCGGCGGCAATGCAAACTTTATAGCAGCGGCCACCGCCTTGGAGACGCTGCAGTGATCGGGCAGTCTTCTGACTGACACCGAGCTCATAGCAGAATACTCCACTCCCAACCTTCCGACAGGGTAGATAATTGATGTATATTGGAACGATTTTCCGTCATCCCAAATTTGACAAGGGGCGACGGAAAACCGTCCCAATAAACATCACGCAGGAGTCTATCCTACCAGTCATGAAGTCGATCAAAACTATGGAGTGTCCTTAATGCGTAAGCTTATATCCCACGTCACGAAGCCGTATTGCCACTCTGGTTGTGGTCTTTTTGCTAATGATGTCGACCGGGTACAGATTCTTGTGTGCAGCTGCAATATTATTACTGACCCCAATTAAACTCCTTCCCGAATTAAGTGAGCGATCTACGAATGTAAGATCCGTGTGAACATCGTATAAGTCATTGATTTTATTGTAGATCACGTATTTCATTGAGGTTATTATTTCCAAACACTTTTTGTGGGGTCATTCGGTACAAAATTAATATGCGAATTACGAATAAGCGACTAAGTAACGCGTCAGCCTCTTACTTTAAACGACCCACATAGGATATGGTTTAACTACTTTAACTCTAGCTTCAACTCATACTACAAAACTATACTTAAATTCGTATAAACACGCTGACATGTATACATGCTTAACCTTCAAAATTTCGCTTAGTAGCTTAAATAGACGTCAATTGACCGATGCAGACAGCCAGGTAGAGAGGCATTATGCGTAAATTGCATAGACATAAGTCACTGCAGTGTCACAGTGTCGCCGTTAACGCCTGCTAGTTATTGTCATCCAGCCTACTTACTTCAGTCACTCAATAACAAATGTACTTGATAACATTATATTTTTCATTCAAGCGTTAAGTTTTAAATAGTCTTCGCGTCTTAAAAATAGTTTATGAGTTACTATATTCTTTCTTTGTTCTTGCAGGTGAAGCGAATTCGACGCGACGGTTATCCGGTTGAGAAGCATCATGTATTGACCAAAGATGGCTATGCATTGGCCTTACATCGCATACCACAATATAACAAGTCGCCGCCTCTGACGCCAACTGTAAGCGGCACATACTCTTCACGTCATCCAGTCGTATTCCTGTTAGCTGGCATTTACGCCTCTTCGGACGCTTGGCTACTTAATGGACGTGAAAGCTCATTACCTTATCTTTTGTGGCGTCAAGGCTACGACATTTGGCTGGGCAACAATCGCGGAAATGTTTATACACGCCGAAATGTGTGGTATAATACGACTGAACGCGAATTCTGGAATTTTAGTTGGCATGAAATGAGTATATATGACATGCCTGCCATGTTGGACTATATAATCCGTTGTACGGGTGAAAAGAAAATGCATTTTGTAGGCATCTCACAAGGTGGTACCATTTTTTTGGTGCTAAACTCAGTGCTACCGCAGTACAATGCAGTCTTCAAGACAGCACATCTATTGGCACCGGTGGCGTATGTGAGCAATACTAAAGGTGTGTTGGCCAAAATTTTCGGTCCCATATTGGGTACACGCAATTATGTGGCCAAAGTATTAGAGGGTATGGAAATGGTATCTACTAATAGATTTATAAAAAAGTTCCTATCGTCACTTTGTTTTGAGAACGAACGCCCAATGGTGTGTGTGAGTCGGCTTTGGCCTGCGGTGGGCTATGACACGCAACATCTCAACAAGGTAAGTGCTGTACAGCTATACTAAATTCTTCTCTCTTAACTTTGTTGCCTTATTTTTCGCACAGTCTTTACTCCCCGATATAATGGCAAATTTTCCAGTTGGTGGCTCTTTTAAACAAATTATGCACTACTTTCAAGGTTATGTTTCAACGAAATTTCGCCAATATGATTATGGTCCCGAGAAGAATTGGCTGCTGTACGATCAACTCGATCCACCTGATTACAATTTGGAGCTCATCACAGCGCCGATAACGTTGTACTATGCTGAGAACGATTATATTGTATCGGAAGCGGATATTTGGCGTTTGCTCATGCGCCTGCGCAATATGCAGGCCATCTATAAGATTCCACGTAAACGTTGGAATCATTTTGATTTTATATGTGGTTTGGGTGTGCGTGAATTTATATTTGATAAAATTATTAGATCAGCGAATTTTTACGAATATATGTATAGTTGACGATTTTATATAAATTTATTTTAAAATAAATTAGGTAGTTTTAAAATAATATATTGTGATTTAGGTGTGTATTTTATGTAAGATTTATATATTTTAATTGTAATTTTATAATATTAAATACAGTGTTGCCATAAAGAAAAGTCGATATTTTGTAGCAATTTTATTTTATTTTAATAATAACTTTCGTTTGAAAATATATATTTTAAATGGTATAAGGTTATGGTTCCACTATATGGTTGGCTCATCTCTACAGCAACAACATACCATTGTTCAGATTGCCAAAATCTGTATGTTGGTGTTAGGCGAATGGAATTGAAAGAAAGCATAAAACTTTGCAGTTCTTGTATGTGTAAGAAAATATTGTCAATGTGTTGGTTGCATTTAGCGTTTTCCCTCTCCTTTTGACAATCCCTACTCCAGTGAGATGAAAAAAATAAAATCAGCTGATGAGATGAGCCAACCATGTAGTTGAGCCATGGATAAGGGACACGAATTTCGATACGATACTTTAACATATCGATGATTTTGTCATTCGATACCGATATTTTGCACTCAATTCTTTTGTGGTGAGTTTTATTGTCTTCGAGTATTTCGATTCCAATATCGCACCGAATTTTCGATAAAAGGTGGAAATACACAAGGAATGAATTAATGTACCAAATAGATGACTTTTTTATGCTTGGTTCTCTCAAACAATAATCACTTTCTAGACTCTAATAGAGATTTTTGGGTCATAATCAACTGAGACGATTTGCCATTCAATACATATGTTGTCACAGGTCTCGAAAGGACAAGCTCTGGTTTGAGGAGATTTGTACGACGTACACAAAAAAAAACTCCAAACGCGAAAAAAATCTAAATGCAGGTACTTGAATGATTTGTTGGTAGCGTACTCAGCCTCCCACATTAAAGGTTCTGGGTTCAAGATTCGGGCAAAGCTACATGAAAAATTTAGAATAAAGGTATTCAATTAAAAAACAGCTTTTCTCCTTCTAAGCTTCTCAGTGAAATTTTTTCTGCATTGCAACTTCCGTTCGGACTCGGCATGAAATATGAACGTCCCGTCCGCCCATTTTTAGGAAAAATTAAAAGGAAGTGCGACGCAATTTGGAAAAAAGCTCGACCTTAATCTTCTCGGGGGTGCATCACGGTAAGTATTTATTTTTATACTCATTGTGCTTTATACACAGAATATATTAACTTTGGTAACATAACGATTGGTTGTGGACAAGGAATCGAGATATAGACTTCCATATATCAAAATCATCAGTATCGAAAAAAATTGTTTATGCCATGTCCGTCCGTCCTTACGTCTTTCCGTCCGTTAACACGAAAACTTGAGCATATATTGAGATATCTTCATGGGACCCAGAATAGATTGGTAGTGAAATCGGATAATAACCACGTCTTTTTATATATCCCGAGTGAGATAACGTACGTCTGTGAGACGTACGTCGTTTTAATTTTGCTCTCAGTCTCCCACAATCGTGAAGAGAGAACATTCTCATTCTCAGTTTTGTCAGCTACCTTTACCAGCGTGTCAGTGGGGGGTGTTTTTCCGTAGTAACTTTTTTGTTTGCTGAAATATAAACGATTGTTTTTTAAAAATACGTTAAGACACGTATCGTTATCTTTTACGTGACTACAAATTTTATATGTAATTTTTGCCTAAAATGGTACTTTTAGCTACTAATTTTTTAAGTATAGTTTAAAATTCATTCAATTGAAGTACAAAAAAAATTTATTTTATTTTAATTTTTTTGCTATAAACTGAGGTCCTTCGAAAAATATTTTGGTTTTTGTAAGGACAGGACCAAGACAAGTCAAACTTAATTTTTAATATATTAAAAAAACAATATTTGTCTTTAAAAAACATTTAAAACAAGTGAATATATATCAAATAAATGATTAAAAGAAAATAAAACAAAAATGTAAGTTTTTTTTATATCTTTAGCGTCCTTAAACTTGAACACGTCTCTCAGACGTACGTTATCTTTCTAGGGTAAAAAAATAACATTAACTTTCTAGGGATATATAACATTTTGGAAAACACAAAAAACCTTATTATTTAGTAAATAATACACTTATTGATACACACACAAATAATACACTTATTGATACTCTTGATAAAAATTTGAAACATTTTTGAAAATGAGTGTGGCACCGTCCACTTCAATCAAAAATCAAAAAACGTTAATCCTGCCATACCAAAATTTTGCAGAGAGCTTACTTTACTATAAACATTGCTTCAAAGAGAAATTAACGAAATCGGTTAAGGACCACGCCCACTTTTATATAAAAGATTTTTAAAAGGGTCGTGGACAAACAAAAGCAGCTATATCTTTACAAAAAGAGCTTTATATCAATTAAATTTCTTTTGCCAAGTGAAATTATAACAGGAAATAGGGAAAAATTCAAATTTTTGCAAATGGGCGTGGTACCGCCTCTTTTATGACTAAGCAGTTTTCTCTGTTTCGGGAGCCATAGCTCGAAGAAAAATTACCGGATCGTAATAAGATTGGGTACACATATTTTCTTTATGGCAGGAAGTATTATTCAGATAATAATGGACGAAATCGGTTAAAGACCACGCCTACTTTTATATTAAAGAATTTTAAAAGGGTCGGGAAAAATTATTAACAATAAGCTATATCTTAGCGAAAGTTAGTATATAGCAATGATACTTTATTTACCAAGTTTTATTGTGAAAGCAAATTGGGAGACATTTTTTAAATGCCACGTGTTATGTAGAAAAGTAATTTATCTGAAATTAACTGTACAATTGAAGCTCACACTAAGTACATATATAATGTTCGGTTACAACCGAACTTAGACACCCTTACTATTTTTATTTAGATTTATGTATACCTGCGATCTATAAAAAAAGAAACAGCCCAGCAAACAGTCGGAGTCTTAAAAGAATCAGAAAGGTTTCCTAAATTGGAGCCTATATGCTCTTTATGAGCTCCTTTTGTAGTCCGAAATGAACGCATTTCCCCTTCTTTCCGGCAAGGCAAAGCAGTATTGCCAGTACTCTAACTAGGATTTCTACACAAAATGGTTTTAATTTGAAAATCCCTAAACTAAAATGATAACCACCCAATCAAATACTATGGGGCATAGTTATAGGCGAAATAAAATGTGATTTTAAGTTAGATAAACGTTTTTGACACAATTTATAAGGGCTATCTGACAAAAATGCTTCAACTAACTTAAAATCACATTTTATTTCGCCTATAACTATGCCCCTATCGGTTTGGTCGTATTGCTTTTTCATTTTTGTAAAAGCCAGTGACATCTGTAAGTACAGGCTGATAATAAACTAGAGCGTTAATTTGAAAAAATTGGTACACTTGAATTGTTTTGCGAAGCGCAAATTTGTGCACACATATGTATGAGTATGCCGTGGATAAGCTTACATCAAAGCCATCCACTTAGCAAATTTGGGATGTGATTCGCTGCCACCATTTCAACTTCTGAACAAATATCATGACTTGAAGGTGGAAGTATTATTTCCTAACATCTGCATAGCATTAAGAATATTTTGCACACTTCCAGTCAGTGTGGCCGAAGGGGAGCGTTCTTTTAGTCTATTGTCTAGCGTGAAAATTTTTTACGTTCTACTATGAGCCAAAATCGCTTGACAAACCTTGGAACATTGGCGTTGGAGTCCAGCCTTGCTCGCAGCATTAGTTTTGAATCGGTAATTTCCATATTCGCAGACCAAAAAGCACGGAAGGGTTTCCTTGGCTGATTCAAGCTCTTAAAATGTACATATTTAGAAAAAGTTAATGTAAGCAAATCAAACAATGAAATCTAACATTTCATTTATGTAAGTGCTCCAGTAAATCTTATTTTATATGAAATAAAGCTGACAATGTGAATTTAAAAATTCATGTATGTTATGTTATTTTTTTTACTAGATTGAGTTTATTTTTTAGGGGGGCCCGTAAAGACGAATTGTTCCAGGGGCCCGGCTCGGCTCTCTGCGGCCCTGTCTGATCAGACTCCTATAACGCTCAAAAATAGCTCATAATTTACTTTCTATATGACCCGTTTCAGAGTCATTTGTATCCATTAAATAAGGGATTAGCATTGCCCCGTTCAGGGCGGATTTTTGACGTTAGTCACCATTGTGAATTCATACAAATGAAAAATCTTTCATTCCTTCATTGCCATACCTACCTGCAAATAATAACTGACAGGGAGAATGGCTGTCGCGAATGGCAAGGGAATGAAAAATAGGTTTGTTTTTTGCTGAGCAGCCAATTAAGCACACATTTTAAAATAAGTAAATAATATAATAAACCAATCGTCTAGAAATATTTTTGAAAAAGTATTGAGCAAATAATTTAAGTAATCGAAGAGCGATGGAACAAGTGATCGAGGCTGTTTACTATTGTGAACGTTTTTATCAAACTTTCGCCACTTGTATGAATTCACAATGTTAGTCACTGAAAATGGGACACCATATTGGGAAGCCTTTTTTGAAAATATGATAATACTTACATACATTATTAACATGCGTTTATACCAATTTAAAAAGGGAACAGAAAAAATATTAATATATTCAAATTTAATTTGAATGAAAATTTTTTCAAAATAAAATATGAACATCCGTTCTGAAGTTCAGCAAACAATGAACATTTATGGCAAAAATTTCAAATTTTTCATCATATCGGCTCCTCTATGATCATATTTCTGGACTCATATTTTTTACATATTTCGGACTGATATTAGATTGCAAAATTATGAGCGCTCTTAGAATGTTTGAGGGGATATAAGAACAAAAAATGCCACTGAGGGTGGCAGAACGCCAACACCGGCTTGACAACACACCAAATTTGACAAGCAATTACGTAAAATCGTTCCTATATATATTGTTACGAATATTAGCTACACTAAGGGGTACTGTCATCTCTAAACCGATGCTAAGCAGTGACTTGATGCACATCACTAATTCAGTCATTATGTCTACACATATGTACTTACACGCAGCGGAGAAGCAACGCACAAACACATGCAGATATCTTATCTGAGATGCTCCCTAAAGTATGCAATTATAATTGTGGAAGTGTCGCTCACAAATATACGCGCATATGAGAGCTACACACGTGCATCTGTAGTTATATAGCAGTAACTAAGTAAATTATGGAAGCGCCTAGAAGATGCAACGAGGAAATCAAAAAGCATAAAAGGCAGCAACAGTAGAGGCGCTAGGATCAGTTTTGATTAAGCACGCTATATGTCGAGCAATAGCAGTGTTATTTTGAAAGTAGTCTAATAAATACCATTTTGCATTACTTAATAGTGGTGTTATTTATTCAACAGTTTAGTGATTCGAACCTTAGTAGAAGATATGAAATAAGCGGAACTGCAGTAAATTCGTTACAATATGAATTATTTTTTCTTCAAAAATTGTTCAATGTTACACTCATTAGAAGCTTAGAATATTGCAAGTTAATCTATATAGAGTTTGGTCGAACCGGCTTAACGATTTATGACGACCACGGTCTCGGCACCAATACACTATTTCAGGTCAGCCATACGACGCACTTGTAGAATGGCAAGTTATCTTTTCAACTCAGAGTTCACCTGACATGGGTCATGTATTTTTGACAAATTTTTAATTTTTTTTTTTAAATTTAATTTGCTACTTCATAATCTTTACAATACTGTATAACTGGGTCATTGATTTCTTGTTTAACTTGCCAGGCGAGAACGAAATCGATATGGCTCCATGTTGAAATAGGCACTTCGTGAAGCAAACGCAAATTAGGAAGATTGTGAGCTAAGCGTTTTACATCACTCGCATTAGCGGCACCATCATTCAGACCATAGTACAAGTAGGTGTTGGCTGTAACCTTCTCAAGTGGATATGCCGGAGGTTCTGTTTGATTATATAACTTTTGATTCTTCTTAGTGCCAAAATCATACTGACGAAACATGTTCGAAACTTTTGATTGGATAAAATGAATTGCTTGATTCGTTGAAATACCAGCTGGATGTGTTTCCGCCACTTGAGGCAACAGAGTCTGCAATACAAAATTAAAACAATTAATTTAAATATGGATAGGTTTAAAAATTCACCTTATTACCGAATTAACATTTCCTTGCGCACCGCCAGACCACAACAAATAAAGTATTCGACAATATTTCGGATATTTAGTAGGACTGCCACATGCCGTGTCCAGTATACGGCAAATATAAGAGTTATATGGAGTAAACTGTTGATCGCAGAGTAATTTTGTGCCTACACCATCGGGATTCCCTAACAATGGCACAAGATTGACAATTATATCCTGGGTAGCATTGCCCATAAAAACAGCAGGTGCTAGGGCGTGGCCCGTTTTAATTTTTGCATTGTATTCCGGTCGTATGGAAAGCATTACAAAATAAGCCGTGCTACCTTGAGAATGCCCCACATAATGTATAGCCTTTTCACCCGTCCGATGGAGCACATAATCAATCGTTTCGGGTATATCGATCGTACCGATCTCATGCCAACTAAATTTCCAAAATTTTGGATGCTTGATCCATATAGTTGAATGATTACGCGAATAAATATTACCGCGAGCGTTTCCTAGCCAAACATCAAAACCAGCATCAGCGAAATTGTAGGCAAGTGCATTATCTGGACCATTCAATAAAAATCCATCGGAACTTGCCATAAGACCATGTTGTATAAAGACGACAGGCTTACTGATATAACGATTACTTAAGCGTGGCGAATACGGAATGCGAAATATATTGAGTATGTAGCCATCGCTAGTTGTGATATAATGAGACTCTGCGGGATAGCCGTGCTCACATATTCGATCCGCCTTTAAAGTATAGAATTTTTTATTTATCCATATTCTAGTTCTACTTTTTTGTATCACTTACACTTGTCTTTCTTGGTTTGAGTGGTAGATGAATATATAAGGAACTGTGCAAATGATCCATGCTCCAAACGATACATAGCGCTACGAGCGCAAATAATACAAACGCGGATCGTAGCATTGCTGGCCAAAATTTCCACTGACTGGCATATTTCGCAAAGAGAAGAAAGTTCAAACTTCAGAATCAGTTAATAGCAAATTAAAATATTACAGCCGCAATACCACCAAGATATCTAATCTGAGCAATTATGTATAACAGTTGACATATGTATGTATGCGTCTTAGTTGAACCGACTAACCAAATGACTCAAGTAGTGATAAGCGTAATCGGCAATTGAAAATACCTTGTACATATTTTATGACTGTAAACTAAATAATCATCTATAATTAGCATAAGTGTGACTGGGATAGGGTGGAAGAATGTTCGTTGTTGTTGTTGTTGTAGCGATAAGGTTTCTCCCCGAAGGCTTTGGGGAGTGTTATCGATGTGATGGTCCTTTGCCGGATAGAGATCTGGTACGGTCCGGTAACACAGCACCATTAAGGTGCTAGCCCGACCATCTCGGGAACGATTTATATGGCCACGTTAAACCTTCAGGCCAACCCTCGCTTCCCATTCCCAAGTTCCATGAGAAAGAATGTTCGTTGCAGGGTTCTATATGTTTTTTTAAAAGGTAAGCAGAAAAACCAATTTTGAATAGATTCTAGATTTATATACCCAGCTGCAAGTAATTCGTACACGCTTCGGTGCAAAACAAGAGTCAATACTACCTTTGCAAAGAAAGAGAAAGCTGATAATGTATACATTCGGTTCACGTATCTGCTCTCTGAGAACAATAGTCAACCTGACGGTATATCAGGTCAGTGAGAACGTCTTTCTCTGGTATCGGCATTATGAACATTACACTGCTGCGGTCAAGGTGAATTCGGTACAAAGTGGTGTTATTCCATCAGTTGATTGCTTGTTCATGCGATTTTCCTGGAAAAATTTGATTTAGCAGTGTGGCAGTAAAGCGAAATTAGATACATTTTCATTTTGCATTTGAAATTCTACTGCACGGCGAATTTGGTTGAATTCGCTTTGCTATACGCCTTAGTTGCAGCTTAAGCGAAGAGGGGAAAAGAAACGCCTTGTAGGAAGTTTGAGTTTCTGACTTATATGTATTTTTCAGACATTCTAGCAGTAACAAGAGTCTACGTAGGGTACAAAGGAAGGACTTATCTCCCTGTTAAAAGGCGATGATGAACCCAATAACCTAATTCCTGGCGATGGGACCATAGTTCTACATTCACCAATAGCTTGGACGTGGGGAAGAAGACTTGATAAAAAGCATGCTTTAAATCCTATTCAATATATAATGGAATGAGGGTATGTCTCTGGTGTGAAACTTGAGTATGCTCTTCCCAATCTTTAAAAAGTACCGCAAAACGCTCAGCAAACTGGTTGGTCCTTATGCGACTATGCACATGGTGAGTCTACTACTGCTCAGTTCTTTGCGGTATGCCAAATTTTACAGTATCGATTCCAAACCAGCTTTGAGAACACAGAAAGTAGCTCCCTATTTGTTGCTATGGCTGTATGTGACTTCTTGCAAAGTTAATATAGCTCATCTGGGACGCTCGAAAAGGTAAACGGAGAAGCCCTTAGAATATTCTACGGTAAATTTAGAGATGTAAGTAGAAATTCCAATTTCAACTGCATTGTATACAGATTGTGAAGCGAAAAAGCGAATGCAGGAAGGCTATTCATCAGTAGGCTGAGTATGGAGTAGAAAAACACTAAAAAAATGCTCCTATCCATAACTCTTTGAATTATTATTTCATAGCACTCAGGCTTTGGTCAGCCGTACATGAAATATAAATATAAGGGAATGAATATATGTTCATCAAAATGAAAAATTACGCTAAAGATGGCACGAATCTGCCAAACACAACTTATGAGTTCCTTTTGAAAGAAAATTGTATACATTTTTTTTTTTTTACCAAGGAAAATTTGGATTAGCATATTTTTTTTAGAATATAGTCCTCGTCATACTTCATTGAAACTTCGATAAGACAATTAAGTGAATAGCCGAGCTTAATCTTGTGACATATATCCATCTTAAGAAATATTTATTTCTTTCTCACAATTTTTTAAACCTACAAACAATCACATTACATTTTCTCATAAGATTTCACTGCCTCCAGAACGCGATCATTAACTAACTCTCGCATTTGTTTTCCAACAACAAAGTCCATATGATTCCAAGTTAACTCCGGCACACGATAATCCTTAACATGCCTTGGCATATTTTTCACCAGAGTATCAACATCCCTTGGAACACACATTGCATCATTAGCGCCTGAATACAAAAAGGTACGCGCCGTAATCTTTTTCAAATCGTACTCTGGTGGCGTGTCCTGATTATAAATCTCTCTATTTTTTTTTATACCATAATCAAACTGTTGGAACTTTCGTGATACAAATAGCTGAAGAAAGTGAATAATCTGATTACTTGAACAGCCACTCGGATGGGTTTCAATGAGCACTTGAAGTGAGGTCTGAAAGAAAAAGAGAGGCAAATCTAAAATAACCAACTTATTTAGGCAGATTCTCGCTGTACCTACCAAATTTGTATTACGATATCCATCTCCAGCATACCATAGCACAACATCTTTACATAGTTTTTCAAGCTCGGGTTGTGCTCCACACATAGTATCTACTAAACGATTGACATATTGATTTTTCGGTATTAATTCCATATCGGCAAACAAACCATGATATATGCTATCAGGTGAGGCAACAAATGGTGCAAGTTTAACAGCAGAGTTCCCCGAATTCTCAACAAATGCACATGGCGCCAAAAGATGAGCCGTCTTAATTTTCGCATTATATTGTGGAAGCGTGGACATTAACACCATATAAACTGTAGTGCCCTGTGAATGTCCTACGTAATGTATTGCCTTTTCACCGGTCACGCTACGAACGTAATCGATCATTGCTGGTATATCTCGTGTGCCGATTTCATGCCAAGTAAATTTCCAAAACTTTGGACTATTTATGGTAAATTGAGAGTTTGCACGCGAATAAATATTGCCACGTGCATTACCCATCCAAACATCAAAACCAGCATCAGCAAGCATATAGGCTAGCGAGTGGTCCGGTCCACTACACAACCAACAATCGGAGTTGCTAAACAAACCATGTTGTAAGAGAATGGCTGGCCGCTTAGCGGGCTTTTTCCTTAATTTTTCCGAATAAGGTATGCGGAAAAGGGTCAATAGATAGCCATCGCTTGTCTCCACGGTGTGTGTTTCTACTGGATAGCCGTATGAACGTATGCGTTCATCCTGCAAAAAAAATTTGAAGTAAATATTAAATACTATTAAAACTTCTGAAAAGGCGGATGAGGATATACTACGAATGAAATTAGAATATTTATGAAAAAAGTATGCGCATTTTCTGAGGAGCGGAATGGGACTCCTTTTCTGAGTGAGAGAAACTCACATTTCCCTGGGAAAGGAGATACTATTTTTGCATAGAAGGGAACGTGTTTTCAGAGAGAAAACATTTTGTGAAGAAACCAAGGTCCCGCTGCCTAGCTATTTGTACATGGGGGTATTTCAAGACGAACAAAAAGAGGAATGTAAAGCAGGGTCGCCCATATCAATTGCTACCAAATATAAGACTGACAGAAAACACCCTGCAGCGAATCGCACTAGCTCCGATCTAGTACAGGACTAAAAGACAGTACTAGTTCTAATACAGTCCCCTCCAACTGCAAATTTTTACATTATGATGCCCTACAAAATGGCACTTGCCTCGCATTTGTATCTGGTTCAGTACTAGCTGGTAGTGAAATAGTCGCAGCTTTTGAACTCAGACCTTAGCGCTGCGGCTACAAATGTTGCTGCCAACTGCCCTCCTTTAATTTATTTCCGAACTGGTGCTAATCAGATGCAGAGCGGGACAGTTGGCAGCAACATTTGTATCCGCAGCGCTGAAGTCTTGGCTCGAAGGCTGCGACTATTTGACAATCAGCTACCAAATCAATGATAGGCAATTGTCATTTCGTAAGGAATCATATCGTTATAATTGGAAATTGAAGGGGACTGTATTAGAACTGTACTGTATCTTGATGTGATAGTTCTGCACTAGTTGCGAACTGGGAATACATTTCCTATGCCGACGACTACAGATGATGATGAAATAAATATTGGATGTACACTAGGCCGGGTCGATTTGTGGGGAGGCAAAAAAATCGCCCATTGCTCTGTGAAAATCATATTCTAGGGATCAAAATAAAAAACTTTGCCAAAGGAGCCATACCTCTAAAACGAATTCTGATGTCCCCCAATTTGGGTCGAACTTTTGGGTAGGGGCAAATTTTGAAAAATCCCACTTTGACCCATTTAGAGTGCTCCAATCGAGTCCAAATGTACGACCGACCCCCACTAACTTTGGAGGCCCGACCCACCGATGCCAGTTGCACACCCCTGGAACCCCCTGGGGGTTCAACATACAAACATTTCAAAAAATTGCCGGTTTTGCATTTTACATGAAAAAATCAGCGAAATGCCTATGTTTTTTCTTTTTTGGAGTTTATTTTTCTCTTTAGAAATTTATTTAGTCAGAATATATGTAAATGAAAAAATGAATTTAACTTAGTAATAGAAAAGAAATTAAAAAAAATTATTAGAAATTAGCGTTTTTACAACCATTTTAAAACCAAGGCATCACTGTGATGCATTTGCATGTCGTAAACATAGTTGTGTGGGTTTTTTATTCAACCGTTTTAAAAAATGAAGGTATCACTGTGACACAATTGCAGATCGTAAAATTGCTTGTGTTGTTTTTTTTAAGCCACCACAAGACACAGCAGGTAGAATTGAAATTACCATTTCATTCTTATTACCTCGTCTCGTAGACCATATATAACGCAACAGTTTTTGTGAATGCATTAAGTCGTTGTGAAGAACTCAAAGTATGAAGTGCTTATTTCAGATAAACAAATATTAAAAAAAAAATAATAATAAGTGAAATGACCATTCCAAATCAAAAAGTTTACAATGAATCCACCATCCTCTACACCGCAAGATGAAGCAACTACATCAACAACTATCGAAAACCCAATGAGTCATATACCCAAGCATGATGTTACTGTTTTTGGTGTGTCTACTGATTTAACTGATCTTAATTTACCAACCCATCTGGATATCTTGAGATATTATTTTTACTTAAGCGAACGTGCTAAAACAGAACAAAAAAGTTTTCCCATAAATCATTCACTATTCAAGTACAAGATAAGTTGATTGGAATTTGGGAAAAACTTGGTATGGAAATAATGCTGAAAAAAGTGTATTTAATAAATTGAATAAATTGCTTGACAAGTATCAAGAGCAAAGCAAGAGAAGAAACAACACCCAACAATTTACAGAGTATGTAAAATCTCTGGAAAAGATTTTTTACATTGGAACATGTAAATGCGATTTGAGGGCAGCTCCATGTGCATGCGGCTGGGTTCCCGAACGCCTCAAAGAGTTCATGTACGATCAACATAATCAGAGAAGACTAACAATGGATGCATTTATGATGGAAACTGAAGAGCAAGGAGCAACGTCTATGCCATCAATGCCAACATACCAAGATCCCGATGATTCAACATACGCACCGCCACGGGTTCAAGAATATATGAATAGAACCACAAGTTCACAATACACAGAGAGATACGATTGTTTTAACTTTGCCTTGGTATGTGACAGATTTGGTGTGCCTGACAGAGTATCATCAGCATTGGGAACCGCTCTTTTGCAAGATTTTAAAATTAAAGATAAGCATGGGAAACCTCTCATCATGGCTAAATCGAAAGTTCGCAGAGAAAAAGAGAAATGCAGACAAGAAGTGCTTCGCAAACGGTTAGATGATACCAATTTGTTAGCGTTTTCATTCGATGGCAGAAAAGATGATACTTTAACGATAGATAAAATTGATGAGAAGTATCATACTAGGATGGTAAAAGAACCTCATCTTGTTATTTTGAGAGAACCCAATTCTGAATTGATTGGTTACGTAAGACTGGAACATGAAACCGCTGAATACAAAACAACCAATTATTTTTCAAGTTCATTGGTTGGTCACGATTTCTAGAACCTCGTTTACGCAAAATTGTCAATCAAGTAATTAAAGATAATTCATATTATATGCATTCGGAAAATATCTTGTTATCAAAGTTGTTTGATGATAGCAAAGAAAAGCGCGACTGTGCCATCAAGAAAATTCTACGCTATCGAACCGATGTTGACGAGCCAATGGAACTTAGAGTTTATAAAAAGCCAGATATAAACTTTAATTGCACAAGTTATACGGAAATGATCAATTTGAATGATATAAATATCGTATTTGAACCACCATTCACGCGAAGCATTCCGTACGATACATTGAAAGAATATTTAAATCAAGATGATCCACCGTATAATGATCCAAAAATTTCATCACACATACAAGGAACGGAACGACATGTTCAATTGCTATCTAGCGTTTCCAAACGGGTTATACCGGAAAATGTAGAGGCTGTTATGGCGACGACATTAGAGAGCCGTGCGAAATTGCCCAGACTTGAAAGTAAAAAAGACTTCAAACAATAATTTTTTTTAGTTTTTTTCTATAACTCACTTAAATTAATTTTTTCATTTACATATGTTCTGACTAAATAAATTTGTTAAGAGAAAAAATATATATTATTATAAATAAATAATAAATATTATTATAAATAAATAAATAAAAATAAAGAAAAAACATAGCCGTTTAGTTGATTTTTTCATGTAAAGTGCAAAACCGGCGATTTTTTGAAATGTTTGTATGGTGAACCCCCAGGGGGGTTCCAGGGGGTGTGCCACTGCCATTTGGTTGGGCCTCCAAAGTTAGTGGGGGTCGGTCATACATTTGGACTTGATTGGAGCACTATAAATGGGTCAAAGTGGGAGTTTTCAAAATTTGCCCCTACCCAAAAATTCGACCAAAATTGGGGGACATCAGAATTCGCTTTAGAGGTATGGTTCCTTCGGCAAAGTTTCTTATTTTGATCCCTAGATTTGATACGATTTTCACAGAGCAATGAGCGATTTTTAAATCGATCCGCCCTAATGTACACGTTTATGCTACTGCCTGCCAGTCACCTTAATATTTTAGGGGTCAAGTTGATAACACTGTTACTTTCAAGGCGCATGCTTCCAAAATTGTATCTTATGTACAAAGTGCAATAAAATCCCCAAGAAGCTTGCCGGTAGCACTTGATAACAGGATAAAGAAACGCTCTTAACAATTTACAAAGCAATAGGCCGGCCGCTCAAGAAAAGGCTGCAAGCGTGCCAAATGCTGCCACGGGATCTCTTAATATGACCCCCGAATATCATTTATATAGTAGGACAAAAAAAAACATAACGATATGCTGAACAGACAGTAAGAACTTTGATTAGATCCGGCACCTCCCTACGCAGCCGTTTGATCTAGATAAGCATAAAGAGGCCCTGAGCCTAATCGGTAACCGCCTTTGCTAGGTCGCGCCTGGTGAACTTTGTTCTCAATATACACTATCCGACTCTCGCAGAAGAAGAAAGCACATTACCAAGTTGGACACGAGTCACCCTGGCCCAACATCGTTCTGGATATTGTAACAGGTTAAACTCTTACTTGTGCCAAAACAACTCCGACACACATAACGTATGTCCTGCATGCGTAGTTTACCCACGTGACACCCACGATCGTTTCAATTGTAATGTGGAGCCTATGCCTCTAACAGCAACATTCCTATGGTCCAACCATATTGTCACTGCTTGTTTTCTTGGACTCCCGTTAGAGGACTTTGATGATAATTTGTGAGTGATCGTACCTATTGAAAGGGTCGAAGCAATGTAATAACAAAAATAAGTAAGGATGGGACATTCATCGGCTGTGCGGATACTTCATACCTTTCATGAATGGGGCTGAAAAATGATTTTATCCCAGTCGTAATATCCAAATAATCGGCTGTATAAGATATGAAATATATAGTGAACATATGTACATAATCCAGCTATTAGGAGTAAACAGCTGTCAGATATAGAAGCAGCAAGTGGCATAGGTCCTAGAAAGCTTCTAGTTTTTGCCAAGAGGACGGAGTTATTTTATAACATAGGTCCTGATTTTGATAGCGTTTTGTAGTTTGGTCGTTAAATAAATTTCTGGTAACACTACGGACTCATTAGTCTATGTGAGGTCCTCATAGACCGGCCAGTTCAACCTGACCTAATCTAACCTAACCTTCATTTGAAGGAATAAACGTAGCTTATACCGATGACTGGCACTTGGTGCACTTTGATGCCAAATAACTGATACATCCTCGTTCGTTTTATTAGCGCACTTTTCAAATAGAATAATATTCCGTTTGTTGCGTATACTTACAGAAGTACTGAATTGCTTTAAAGCTAGCCGCTCCTCGTCAAAACTAAGTGCAGATACCACTTGTATATATCCTGATGCCAGAATTAACCCCCAAGCACTAATTAAAAATTTTAACTTCATTTCTGGAAGCGTAAACCTCTACTAAACAAAATTTTTGTCATACTGCTATTTTTATAATATGGCATATCTGTGGTCATAAGCAATAATCGCCTAAGTCCCATGTAAAAAGATTCTTAGGCGATTATTGCTTATGACCACAGATATATAAATCAGTAACAACGGCAAAGCTTATCTAAAACGGTTTATGAATTTTATTTATAGATTTTGAACATTCACCAAGTTATTTAAGATCGATAATTATATTATAATTTAGCCAGAAATGATAAAAGAGCAGTTGTTTATATATACCGATGAATTGTTTTCATTTAATAACTTAATCTAATCTCCCTAGTTCTATATCTCATTCTCCAGGTCGATCTCAGCCTCTCTCTCTCTCTCTCTCTTATTTTCGGCCATCCGATTCCATTCACATCTCCTTCCTCTTACCCAGGACTGTTCTAGAATATGAATGCTAGTATCCTAGAAATATATAGAAACTTTAAGATAAGTGATTCATGATCACCCATAATATAAAAGGCGAATGTGTAAGTGAATTACACTGAATCTACATCCAAATGCAAATTAGAAGTATGTTCTATTGTACGTATTGCACCAGCTCTTTGATATTTGATGAAGAGATTGAGAGGGAAAAGGTAGAATAGGAAGGGAAAAGGGAGGAGCGAGGGAAAGGAGTGGAAGGACCAAAAAAGGTCTTTACATTGGACAGGAACTATGTACCTACATGTGTTTCGGGCACTGATTCCGAGTTTTTAGCCAGATTTCCTTTCCCTTCATTTTCAGTATACCTTTCCCAATGTTGCATTATGATAGGCTTCTTGGTTCGATGCGCATATAATTTGAGTATTAATAGCATTTAGCGCGTATGCTGTGCTATGTTCGTAGTTATCAGGTCGCAGGTTTGCGATTAATATGCTGCCCTAATTGACCCTGGTTTTGCAGGCTTTAGTAGCGGCCGAATGGCGAGGGTAGCATTTCTCATTTTTCAGGGATGATGAAAGTGGACAGATAAAGGTTGAAGAAAAGCCCCAGATAATTGAATCCCTCATTCCAATGTTTTTTTGAATCGACATGGCAATCACGTCTGGGCCGACTGCTTTTGATGGTTTACCATGTTTAATGAATTCTTCAACCACTTTGGCAGTGATGTCTGAATTTGTTGACCTGGAAATACATTACGTATTGCTGACAGAAAGCTCCCGCTCATTTCTTCGCATCTGATAGCACATTGTCAAAAGAGGCGATATTTTGTCACGATGTTTCTTCGGATTTGAGATTAGCTTTCCAACACCAGCAGAGAGGCTTCATTTCTTTAGATATTCCTTCCATTTCGCTTGCTTGTTTTTCTGTCCCTGATTTGAGGATCGCCAGGGTCTTGCAATCTGTGCCTTATTATTTCACCGACGTTGCGGCCTTCGTTGAGATATTTGGTCGAATCACGTAATTTCTGTGACCAAACGAAAAGCAAATTTTCCCATGACGGACATCATTCGGGATTGAGAGGCCAACAAAAAGGCTGTATGTGCACACTTGTCAGCCTATCTTGCTTTTTGGAAGCTAATGAAAGTACGGCGGTTAGAAGATATGAATTCGACTGATGATTACAGGAAAGCTTTGACAATATTTACGACATGTCTGCGGCGTCTTCGTTCACGGTGCGGTGTTGCATATTTTTGTCCGCCTACATTTCTCTCTTGCTGTTTTCTTACTGCCACAATTTATAATTTCCAGATTTGTATCGCCTGACCGTGCAGATATGCCTTGGGACTCAAGGATACTACCCGGCTGAGTGATGGATAACGATTGCACTGTTTCTGAGGTTGTTTTAGCAGGCGTAAGTCTTCAGAGCAGATTTTGCGATTTGGTTCATCTCTTGTTTCGCAGCAACGCGATGTTGTGCCCTTTCATGAAATTATTTATCTCCGCGATCTTCCCAGTTAAGCCATGAGAGTTTGAATGCAATATTTTGAAGTGCAATTTGGAAGACATCGTCACTCTGGGGGCCAGAGGCAGGTGGCTGCGCGTTAATAGAATAAGGCTAGGTCGCGTGTGCTGTTACGGGCCTAGGGCAGGATGCACCTGAGAATATACCGAAGTACCAGTCATTGCTGGAAGAGAGGCTTGGCAGCACTGTGCAAGAGAAGCCCCATTGGAGGAAAGCCGTTTCTGGGTTCAGAACATCTAGGAAAAGAGCTTAGTCCGGGAAAACGGTGAATATGGTAATAGAGAATAGTGACCAGAAAGAGGTGGGGAAGAAGGTGCAGGGGATGTTTTCATATAAGCTACGTAGATAGCAACGACGGAGGGCGGCAGTGTGAGCTGTAGCGTGGTGAGAAACAGCATGTTTTTAGAAATCATTTTAAGCGGCTAGAGGCGCAATTTGCAGCTTCTCCCACACCATTGTTGATCTCGAACCGCATTACCGAAAATTACCATCCCCATCGACAAAACTCTCGGGTAGTCTCCTTAATGCTAAAAAAAAGTGCAGCAGGGTGAGACCGATTCACATACATTCATTTTTGGGAAACGGAGCAAAACTAATTACATAAATAAACCGGAGTTTATTACATTTCACTGGCCTCAAATCCGTACCTTCAAATGAGTTATTTGAAAGCATTTATATTGGCCTCATTCGTATTACGTATTGGTATTCTCTGCAACACTCGACTACGAGGACACCAATTCTAAGAAAATACATTACGAAAAAATATGAAAAATACAAAGTATTTTCTGTTAGGATTGTCAGTTTGGCTTAAAAAAAAACTAGTGGTAACTGATATTTATAACCCTGGTACAGTACTAAGATTGTGATACGTCTTTTAACCATTGTATTCTTGGCGGGTTTCTTTTGGTAGGAAAATTTTGTGTTGAGATCAGATGTCTGGATTGCATTTGCAGGTCGAATGCGAAGAAATTCGCTCAAGTTACCTAGTCATTTTTAAGTTGCGATTTTTATGAGGAAATGCGCCGCATTCGGATTTTTTCGCCCTTTACACATTTGGTGCTGTGTAAATGGGATGTTAGATTCAACGTATTGCCAGGGCAAGAAAGGGCTGCTGGAATTTGCTACGGGGATAACAGTTTGTAGAAGGGACGCAAAAAATTCAATTGGGTTACGGTGAAAACACAGCCGGGTATGGGCGATTTTTTCATAGGTCGCATTCTATTCTTGTATGTATTATGTATTCCAAATATGAGCCAAATCGGACCACAAATACAATTTTTGTGAATATCTCGATCCTTGCGCCACCAAGTGCATTGTTGCAAATATGAGCCAAATCAGACCACAAATACGATTTTTGTGAATATATCGATCCTTGCGCCACCTAGCGGCGTTTTTTTCTTATTGTTGCGTTGTCATCGGGTTCTCAACTATATTCCAAGTTTCAAGCTTGTAACTTATCGGGAAGTTACTTAAATTTCAATTACAAAATTCGCTCAAAACGGCCGTGCAGCCTGTCAAGTCAACCTAAATAAAACCGTTTAAAAAGAGGAAACAAATATTTAACGCTGGTAGGTACATGCCGCAAGATCAAGATATCGTGAACAAATTTCGTGGTGGCGTTCTAGATCCAGATTCATAAAGACTTCCCTGATAGCATGTTTTGTTGGCACTTTGTACATTCTTTTTTTATTTTCGGTCAGCAAGAGATAGTCGTTGATATCTTATAGTGTATGTCTTTTCGAGTTGGGAGCCGCGCTTATTGAAGGATAACATTAAAATAAAATAAATAAAAAAAAATTTAAGTTAAACGGTTTTATTGAAAACAATACTTACATGAAGTAATAATAATACTAAAAGCTAGAAAATAAAAGCTAGAAAATAATTAGGTAGGTCCTAGGTACTACACCATTTCAAGTTGGATTTTAGAGAGCGTTAATTGGATTTTAGAATTGTCAATTGGACTTTAGAAATCGTCAATTGAGTTTTAGAATTATCAATCGGATTTTAGAAAGCGTCAATTGGATTTTAAAATAGTCAGTTGGAAATTAGAAAGCGTCAAATGGATTTTATAAAACGTAAATTGGATTTTAGAAAACTGGAAATTCTTCCGTTGGACTTTGTTCAGTTGGGCTTTAGAAAGCGTCAGTTGGATTTTAAAAAACGTCAATGGATTTCGGAAAGCGTCAATTGGATTTTACTAAACGTAAACTGGATTTTAGAAAGCGTCAATTGTACTTTAGAATAGTCAATTGGAAGTTAGAAAGCGTCAATTGGATTTTAGAAAACGTAAATTGGATTTCAGAAAGTGTAAATTGGATTTTAGAAAGCGTCAATTGTACTTGGGAAATAGTAATTTTTTATTAATTCACACGCTACATATACATACAATAGCAACAAGATGATAATTAACAAGGAATAGCAGTATAAATATATATGTATATGTACATACATTTAAAATGTGAATATGAATAGGTTAAATAAGTATAAGAACGAGTTAAAAGAGGCGGTTAATACTATTATGTTAAGTAAGTAGGAGTTATAAGAAAAAGCATACAAACAGCTCATGTAACAAAGAAAAATAAAGGTTCATTCACCAACCGGCATGTCTTCTTTTGCCATTGCAGCCGCGTAGAAAATGGAGCTGTGCTGCACTGCCCTGGCGCAATCTCCTCCAGTTATCGTGGCCTTAGCGGCGTCTATAAGCGTTTCCACGTATTGTAACCTTTGCTCGCATACCCCGGAGCCTACTGAAATGGGAACTTCCATTTGGCCTTTCACCTAGCTCTTCACTTTTGCCCAAACAATTTCTATTGGGTTTAGCATAGGGCTATATGGTTCCAGGCGTAGAAGTCTGGACCTTCCACCCGTATGCTCCTCTATGACAGATCCTATGCTTGCATGACATGGCGCGTTGTCGCATACAACGACCAAGTCGCTAAGGCTGTTTCCCTGTTGCTCCCACAAGTCCAACATATTGCGTGCACATAAAGCGCAGGCAGATGAATTAAAAGATCCCCGTTGTCTGTCGACAGTCACAACCCCTGATGCTGCGATTGCTCCTATTAAGTGGACGTTTGGCCCTCTGGCTGCAGGAACCTGCTGCACAGCACGACTGCCGACCTTTGACCGCCCTTTAGTATGGCGGCAAAACAAGTTAAAGTTCGTCTCGTCGATCCAAACTATTTGCTTGCCCTCTCTAATGTAATTATTTAGTTTACCAACGTACCTAGCACGTTTCTCCTTGTTCTCTGCACTGTTCATTGTAACAGGGTGCACGTGAATTGTTTTTAAACTATAGAGCTTACCCTCGAGGTAGTTTCCTACCGTGGTCCGGGAGAGGACTACTCCGAATTCGCTTCGGATGCGCTCGCAAATTTGCTTTAGGGTCGTGCTGCATTTATCCTCAAGCCACCTCAACATAACGTCAACCTGATCATTCGTGAGCAATTTCGGCCTATTTCCGCCTCTTGGTTTGAATATCTTTTCACCGGCGTTCACCCATGACCATGCCGTTTTGTAAGCGACACCCAAAGTCTGGGCCAGAGCCACCCAATTTTCGCCCCTTGCAGCTACGTTAACAATGCTCTCGCGGTCATGCGATGAGGTTCTCATGTGCACTCTTCTATTGCGCGCATTCATTCCTGAGTAGGTACACAGAGTCCATATAAAGAAAGCTGTGCAAATTATCAATATTATATAGTTACCCGTTATATCTCTGCGACACATAGGACACGCTCCTCGGTCCTCTACAATCACACAGGTTGTGTGAAAGAAATGCCCACACGGTGAAACTGTATTGACCTCTCTGCCGCGACGCATACAGCTTAAACAAATGCCACAGTCATCTTTCATTTGCATTTTTTCATTTTTTTTTTAATTTGATAACAAAATGTATGAATTTAGCACAGACCGATACAATCTTCGCTTGAAAATAATTATTTTACATTTAAAAAAAATTTTGCATTGATAAATACCGCTTATAAAAAAGTATATTGCCAAGTGATTCATTTCTAAAGTGAAGTGAAAATTTTCTAAAATCCAATTTACGCTTTCTGAAAACCAATTTACGTTTTCTAAAATCCAATTGACGCTTTCTAATTTCCAATTGACTATTCTAAAATACAATTGATGCTTTCTAAAATCCAGTTTACGTTTTCTAAAATCCAATTGACGCTTCCCAAAATCCAATTGATGTTTTCTAAAATCCAATTGACGCTTTCTAAAGTCCAACTGAACAATTTCCAATTTTCTAAAATCCAATTTACGTTTTATAAAATCCTTTTGACGCTTTCGAAAATCCAACTAACGTTTTCTAAAATCCAATTGACGCTTTCTAAAATCCAATTGACTATTCCAAAATCCAATTGACGCTTTCTAAACTCCACTTCACCCTTTCTAAAATCCAACTTGAAATGGTGTAGAGATATACGCCGCCGATAAACGCCGCCGCCGCCGATTTTGGTCGTTTTTCGCACGCCGCTGCCGAATGCCAAAAATATCGTCGCGGCGGCGCGGCGTCCGGCGCGTTACTATATTTTCTACTAGTTTAAGGCTGTTTAGGCTATTTATTGTTTATGTCGAAAATTGGTCGGATACGGTCGAAAAAGGTATCAACGGATGCGCATCGCTGCCAGTTATAAGAAATTAATTGCGAAATTTAACTCTTTGTAACTATTCAAAAGTTATTTAAAATAACAGGCGCTTTCGATGTCAGCTTAACACGGACTTTGCATCACTCAATTCAGCAAGTTATTAAAACAAAACACTAAAAGAAAAGTTATATAATAAATTTATATGCTCACTTTGCATTTTTGAAAAAATTAATAACGAACAATTAATTCAAATAAAATGACCCAAGGCGAACATGTTTTTAAATTGTCCTCAAGAATAAGCGAAATCAGTGATGCAAAATCCTTTAGTAGGTTCTAGGGGCATAAACAGTCCTTTCAAATTATTCTTACCTCATACTTAAGATGAGGATATATGTACTTATGAGAACGTTTTGAAAAATCACTAAGTCTTGCATTCAAACATCTGTTGTTTATTTGCGAAACTATACAATAGCGTCTGAAATGTTAATTTTGATTTTCACACTTCATCCTTTAACACCCAAGCCTCCCGGTTTGATATTTCCTAAAGTTGACGGCCCTATCCAAAACTAGTCCCTTGGAGTGAATCACATTGATTATAGCCTATCAACCAAGTTTAAATATCACCTACACGTTACGGCTCCTTTTACAAATGGGAATACGTAGGCACATATATCTACCAGGTGAGGCTTTGTCCTTCGCAAGAACACTCAAAGTGGTGAAGCAAAAGCTTTCCCAAGACAGTGGAACTAATGACCGTGAGTGATGCTACCCTAACGTAGTGGACAGTCGAACTTGTCTGAAAACTGAAGCTACGTGGTCATCCATAATGAGCTCCTATATCGTAAGGCCGGAAAACAGTAGGTAACAACTTTCAACTTAAAATCCGTCGACTTTCATTCTAAATTTGATTTAACGAAGACTATTGAAATCAATGTTGTGAACACAAACGTCTGCAATCTTTGGTCTACATTTTAAAAATTTTATCCAGGGTCCTTGTAAAATTTTAATTATGTAGATACGCCGCGGATTATACGATTTTCACCCATGACGCAATGACATCCACTTAGACTGCTTATGATTTCGAGGGCGGCATCCTTGGCCGAATAGTCACTCCCTAATGTTTCAAGGTGTTTCTCTTGTGTAGCGCAGCAGCATAGCGCGACAAAAGCATCCGTTGGAAAGTCTTCGGAGCTACACCTAGAGCTTCTAGGAAAGTGACGTCGACGAAGGTATGAGTTCGAAGTCGCAGTCCTATAGCTTCTGTATTGGCACATGGTGTGAGGCTCAGGAGGCGTGGTAGCGACTGGTGGTAGGGATTCCTACTGTTCGCACATCGGGAATTGTAGCTCTTAAAAACAGCCGAAAAAACTGGAGGCGCCATGTGCCACGAGAGTCATGAGTATTAATAGACCATTAATAGCAACCCTAAGTCGCGACGATTATTAGGAGTTAACCCTAGGTGAAACTATGCTTTGCACGAGATATACAGCAAAAGTGTGACTATTTTATGTATCTCTATTACTTTTCAGCAGACGTAGCAGTACCAATTCCAAAGACCGGGGTTAGGTTCGAAGCCTATCTGGAGCAAGCGATCGAGGGACAATCCCTTTGCAAGGAGCTACTCCTGAAAATGTTTGAACGGTCTGCGAGATTTTGATGCAAAAACCCCGGATCTTTCCGAAATGTCCAACACGTTGATTTCCTTAAATACATATAAACAAAACCTTTCCTAAATATTATTTTTTTAAATAGAAAAATCAAGCTTTTAAAGTAAGAACACCGGCGTACGCCGCCGATGGTATATAATAGAGCCTACGCCGCCGCCGCCGATAAAGAGATCGGCGTAAACCTCTACTAGGTACTAGTCATCACACTCCTCATCAATCTAGGGCTTTGATCAGACAATTAAATAAAAGCGTTGGGCGTGTGAAATTTCTAAGCATGTGAGGCCGAGCACATGGTACATGGCCAAGCATAACCTGATTAAGGTTCAGTTGGTCTTACTTATGACTTTCAATAGAAATTTTACGCGTCCAACGCTTTTATTTAATTGTCTGATCAACGCCCTAGATTGATGAGGAGTGTGATGACTAGTACCTAGGACCTATCTAATTATTTTCTAGCTTTTAGTATTATTATTAATTCATGTAAGTATTGTTTTCAATAAAACCGTTTAACTCAAAATGTTTTTATTTCTTTTATTTTCAAGTTTTAAGTCTTTATTTAATTGCCGATTATTTCTCATTCTATTTAGTTCATTTAGTGACTCATTATTACGAGGACTCTTTCCTGACAATTTCATACAATCTAAGTCCTCAATACATAATCCTTCCAAAGACTTTACTCGACTATGCGCCACATATGCTTGTCCCTCCTCCAACTCATTTCTACCGGACTGTATGTAATATTTGTTCCAAATAAGAGTCAAATCGGACATCACAAGTCGCTTTCTATTGATGTATGTATTATGTGTTCCAAATATGGACCAAATGAGATCAGAAATAAGATTTTTTTGAATATCTTGATCTTTGTGCCACCTAGTGGCGCTTTTTTTATAGGTCGCTTTCTATTCTTGTATGTATTAATTGTTCCATATTTGAGCCAAATCAGACCACAAATACGATTTTTGTGACCATCTTGATCCTTGCGCTACCTAGCGGCGATTTTTTTTCATAGGTCGCTTTCTATTTTGGTATGAATTATGTGTTCCAAATATGAGCCAATCGGAACACAAAGACGATGTTTGTGAATATCTCGATCCTTGCGCCACCTAAGGGCGATTTTTTTCTTATTATTGCATTGTTATCGGGTTCTGAACTATATTCCAAGTTTCAAGCTTGTAGCTTATCGGGAAGTTGCTTAAATTTCAACTACAAAATTCGTTCACAACGGCCGTGCAGCCTGTCAAGTCAAGCTAAATAAAACCGTTTAAAAACACAGCTAATGACGTCCGGGGTGCCGGGTAGAATCAGCTGCTGTGGGAAGAACTATTGAATGTTTTTCTTTTATTGTAGTTAAAGTTGTAACGTAGCTGTTGTTTTAATTGTGTCTAGCGCTGTTTTCATTTTTTCAAACTCGTGGCAGCACTGAACATATGTTATAGGTCTGTTCCTTTACTCCTCGTTAATGCACAATAATGGGTGAAATGCAGCACTAACATTTTCTCTACAATTCTTATATACATTACAATTTTTAGATTTAATATCTCAAATTAATATTATTTGGTCGTAAATGTGGTACTTCATACTAAAAGATTACTGTAATATAAGAATTGATTGCATCAAATCCGACCGCAAAGTAGATTATCTGGGATTAGCCCAAGATCGGGAGTACCAAAAACGGGGTTATCCGGGCGGTAGCGGTAAGTATCTGCATCGTCAAAGAACGCCTTTAATGTTTTGTTGACATTTTGTGGTTAAGAAACACGATTAAAAATAAAATATTGTATTAAAAGTATAGAATATTGCTGCGGATATATTTGTTAAATAATCAACATGTCTATTGAGATTGAATCTGCTGAGTAAGTATTAAAAATATAAAGAAGATTTCGCCAGCTCCTTGGAAGGTTGACCATGTTCTCAAGTATTGTATGTTGTTTATTTCCAGTGTTATTCGGCTAATACAGCAATATTTGAAAGAATCAAATTTATTTAAGACCTTACAAGCCCTACAAGAAGAAACTGGCGTATCATTGAACACGGTTGACAGTGTGGATGGCTTTGTGCAAGATATAGTGAACGGTCATTGGGATACCGTGTTGAAAGTAACGCAGTCATTAAAATTACCCGACAAGAAACTACTTAATCTGTACGAACAAATTGTACTCGAGCTAATTGAATTGCGCGAATTGGGTGCGGCAAGATCCTTGCTACGGCAAACTGATCCTATGATTATGCTCAAACAGCATGAACCCGAACGTTATATACATTTAGGTTTGTATTGTCATACCCGTCATACCCTTTGTAACATACATTAACAACATTCTATTTTACAGAAAATATGTTGCAGCGTGCTTACTTCGATCCAAGAGAAGCATACCCAGAAGGCAGCAGTAAAGATAAACGGCGCGCCGTCATTGCACAAGAACTGAGCGGCGAAGTGCACGTTGTACCTTCGTCACGTCTGCTGGCATTGCTTGGTCAAGCATTGAAATGGCAACAACATCAAGGTCTATTACCACCTGGTACAACAATCGATTTGTTTCGAGGCAAAGCAGCAATGAAAGACCAAGAAGAAGAAATGTTTACTACACAACTTTTTCGACAAATTAAATTTGGACAAAAGTCTCATGTTGAATGTGCTCAATTTTCGCCAGATGGTCAATATTTAATAACAGGGAGTGTTGATGGCTTTCTCGAGGTTTGGAATTTCACGACTGGCAAAATACGTAAAGATTTGAAATATCAGGCTCAGGACCAATTTATGATGATGGAACAAGCGGTATTAGCATTATCGTTTTCACGAGATTCGGAAATGATAGCATCTGGAGCTCAAGATGGACAAATTAAAGTGTGGCGCATTATTACGGGGCAATGTTTGCGGAAATTTGAAAAAGCACATACAAAAGGCATAACCTGTTTACAATTCTCACGTGATAATAGTCAAGTACTAAGCGCATCCTTTGATTATAGTATACGATTACATGGTTTAAAATCTGGTAAAATGCTGAAAGAATTTAAAGGTACATTTTCTAGACATACATTTATTAATATTTAATTTTATATACTCCTATTGTATATCGCAGGCTGAGTTTAATTAAAAATTGTCCTATTTTGTTGAGAACGCTGACAGCGTGACAGTTTTGGCGTCAAAAAATATACGAACTCTGAATCTAGTATGGTTACGTACAAGGATTTTAACGAATCCTCAAAGTGGATTACGCGTGAGGGAATTAGAATATTATTAGTGATAGATTAAAATTGAGAAGTGATATCTATAAATCACTATCCTTGACGACGTATCTTTGTTGTTATTTTAGCACTGTTGTTGTTGTTGTAGTGATTAGGTTACTCCCCGAAGGCTTTGGGGAGTGTTATCGATGTGATGGTCCTTTGTCGGATACAGATCCGATACGCTCCGGTAACACAGCACCATTAAGGTGCTGGCCCGACCATCTCGGGAACGATTTATATGGCCACATTAAACCTTCAGGCCATCCCTCCCTCCCCACCCCCAAGTTCCATGAGGGGCTTGGGGTCGCCAGAGCCTCGTCTGTTAGTGAAACGGGATTCGCCGCTCGAAGGTGAGGTTGACAATTGGGTTGGAGAAGCTATATATTGCGCTACACAACCCCTTGAATCCCTTATTATATTTTAGCACTCGGGCTTTATAGTTTGTGCAATCAGTCATGAACTTGGAATGTGGAAAATTAATAAATAAAACCTGAGTAATTCCTATACAGAGCCTGGTTGTCTTGGGGATGCTAGGCTGTTTTTCTTATACTAGATATAGATCGTTTTTCAACAGTTCACTTTTTAAAGGGCGTATTCGAACTAGTCGCCCTTGCTACATTGCTCAATTTTTGAATAAAGATCAACACGCTTCGAGACTAGTACTTTTGGACTTTCCCGCTGTAATTAATAAGTCATATCGGGATTTGCATCAGAAGAAGTTTATGGGCTTTAACCAAAGTACGGTTGGTTATCACATTGCCCAATTGTTATACTAGATTCTACCAGCCGGTAACTCAGGAGTTTCCCCTACATAGTTGTCTTATTTTTAAAGCAGTGCCTGTTGTTGTATTAACGATAAAGACACTCCCGCAGGTATTGGGGATTTTTACCGAAAGGACCATCAACTTGCCGGATATATATCCGAGATTCAAGGGGTTGGTAAGCGCAATACAAAGCTTTATAGCTTCCGAGCTTCCGCAACCCAATTCTCAACCTCGCATACGCGTGAGGAAACCTGTAACAAATATCAATGTATCATACGCATATTTAGGAGGCGAGGCACTGGCTACCTCAAGCTCCTCATTGAACTAGGGGTTTGGGGGCGGGATGGAGTGGACAATTCAATGTGGTAATATTAAACCGATCCGGTTGACTATTGGGATGCTAAAGCTGTGAATTGAACTTAGCAACCACTTGTTTAATTTGGCGATGTCGATCCCGTGGCATTCCAGTTCTTTTTCCAGGACTCCCGGAAATTTAAGCCAATTGGTCAACCATCCATCACCTGTCTTAAGGTGATGGTCGAAGCAATTTAAACGGGTTAGGGGGCTTATAATATACCCGCGGAAGGTATGCTCGTCGTAAGAGGCGATTAAAATACCAAATTGATTCAAGGGGTTGTGTAGGTATGCCTGTCGTAAGAGGCGACTAAAATAACAAATAGATTCAAGGGGTTGTGTAGCGCAACCCTTTCAGGTTGTAAGCGTAATATAAAGCTTCTCCAAGCCCAATTGTCAACCTCACCTATCCTTGGCGACTCCTGTTTCATTAACAGCGAAGCTATGGCAACCCCAAACTCCTCATGGATCTAGGGGGTGGGAGGGCGGTATGGCCTAGAAGGTCGCACATAGTAATAACAAATCGTTCCCGAGATGGTCGGGCTTGATTCCGGAACGTACCGGATCTGCCTCCGGCAAAGGCCCATCAACATCGATAACACTCCCAAAGGCCTACGGAGAGTGTCCTTATCGCTACAACAACAACAACAACAACAAAGGGTTGTGTAGCGCAAAATATAGCTAGTCCTGTTAGTTTAAAAGCCGAGGCCTTCACGACCCCAAGTTCCTCATGGGGGTAGGAGGGCGTTATGGTGTCATATGGTCATACTAAATCGTTCCCGAGATGGTCGGGCTGGTGCCCTAATGGTGCTTGTTACCGGAACGTACCGGATCTGCATCCTGCAAAGGACCATCAACATCGATAACACTCCCCAAGGCCTTCGGGGAGTGTGCTTATCGCTACAACAACAACAGGTGATGTGCGATTTCAAACCTGCCTTGCAGACTTAAGTACGTTTATTCTGTACAGTAGCGTATACCTGGGAGTGGTGATTCGAATAGATTTAGAATGATTGGGCAGTACATATGTATCTTTAAAGGTTTAAACCATATATTTTTCTTTAAGGTCATACATCGTTTGTTAATGAGGTAACATTCACACCAGATGGCCATAACATACTCAGCGCATCGTCGGATGGTACAGTTAAGATTTGGTCATTAAAAACCACTGAATGTGTATCAACCTATAAACCATTAGGCAACGAACTAGCTGTGAACACAGTTTTAATATTACCGAAAAATCCGGAACATTTTATTGTTTGCAATCGCTCAAATACAGTTGTCATAATGAATATGCAAGGACAGATCGTGCGTTCATTTTCATCTGGTAAACGTGAAGGTGGTGCGTTTATTTCAGCGACTATTTCACCACGTGGTGAATTCATTTACTGCGCTGGAGAGGATCAAGTACTGTACTGTTTCTCTGCTACCTCCGGTAAATTAGAACGTACATTGAATGTAAGTACACTAGTTATGAGTAATAGTTATCAGTGCTCTACACAGTTACATACACACCATCTTTTTAGGTGCACGAAAAAGATGTCATTGGTCTTGCCCATCATCCACATCAAAATTTATTGGCTACTTACAGTGAAGATGGACTTCTTAAATTATGGAAACCATAAATATGACTTTTTTAAGCTTTAGGTATTAAGTATTCATATGATATGTATGAAAAGTAGTATTTAAATCAATAAATCAATGTTCAAATGAAAGAATGCATATTATATAGCTTAACTTATCTACTTTACATAAAACTTATGCGAGATATGGCATATGTGCCTCCTAAGCCTACCTAAATTGATTTTAATTAAATTATATGCAAATGCAATGAAATTAGAAGCTATGTGCATCGCGTGGACAGCGCAGTGTATCAATTCAATGCTTAGATATTGCACAAACTCGTTAAGTAAATATTTTTTGTATAGATAACTTAAGCCTCTTATAGTTGATCCGCAATAAAAAGCGGCAATCTTAGTTTTTTGTCGTGCGCTCATCTGTACGGACGTTTAATTTTGCTAGCAGTTGTATCATGAAGAGCGAAGCAATAATTGAAAAGATACGAAATAAATTGAAGGATTCTAAACCTGATCAACGTACTGTTTTGAGCATATTTCAATTCAATTTAACTGAGGCAGATGGTAAATTACTCAAAAGTGTAGGTGGGTTTTGATGAAACTCTCAAAGTAAAAAATATATTAATACTTGCTTAATTATTGTTTCTCCAGTTTTTGATTTTAAAGAACTGAAGATTTACGATGGCACAACAGATTCAGCTGATGCTGAGATTACCATAACAGATGATGATTTCTATATGGTAGGCACAAAAGCGACAACATTTGAGAGACTTTTAGCTGAGGTAGTTGATTATGACTACAATATCACAAATGTATTATGTTTTAACATTTCCAATTTCAGCACAAAGTGACAGTAAAAGGAGATATGGGAGCTATTGAGAAAATACTTGCAAAGTTTCGATCAGGAGCTGAAAAGTGATTATGTGATGATATATTAAAACTAGGAAGTCTTTACACAAACAAAACAGGCACAAATAAAAAAAATTGTATAACTTTGTCCACGTAGATCAAATTGCAAATACTTTTTTCCAAAATTGTAATCAGCCCCAACTAAATAAAGTATATCAGTTTTAGTAACAAAAAAAATTTGACAAAACATGTGAAAATTCTCATCAAGTTTTCTTTGTGGAGTACTAACAAACTAATATTTGTAATGATAGCAAATGAAATGGTTTCGAAAGTCTCGAAATGATCCTAGAATTGTTCCAAATCGGTGCCGAAATAGTTTCGAAATTATTATAATCCATAAGTGATCCAAATTGGAGCTTTCGAAATGATACCTAAAATAGTCACCAAGTTATCCCAAAAGGGTACCGAAGTAGTCCCATAATGCTACAAGAACATACGAATACAACAACATCCCCTTCAAAATTGTTAATTGAATGGTGATCTAGAAATAGTGTCAGCGTTAACCGGGGATGTTGGTTGGTTGGTTGCTGTGCTGCCCGGATATCAAGATCCGACATTTCTCCTGGAACCAACTGCCCACAGTAAGAAACCTAGTGTGTGCTAGACCTGGGCATTCACACCGGTAGTGCGCGACTGTTTCGACTGCTCTCCTCACCGCAGCTTCTGCAAATTCTTTTCTATCAGCATGCAGGCCAATCGGTCAGTGACCCATGACTGTGGCAGTGATCATAAACATTTTTTTCCTTGACCTACATATTTATTAGATCCTCTGTTGTTGTTGTTGTAGCGATAAGGACACCCCGAAGATTTTGGGGAGTGTTATCGATGTTGATGGTCCTTCGCCGGCTGCAGATCAGGTACGTTCCGGTACCAAGCCCGACCATCTCGGGAACGATTTGTTATGACCAAATGCGACCTTCTAGGCCATACCGCCCTCCCACCCCCTAGATCCATGAGCAGTCGGGGTCGCCAGAGCCTCGGTTATTAATGTAACAGGATTCGCCACGGATAGGTGAGGTTGACAATTGAGTTTGGAGAAGCTATATATTGCGCTGGCAACCTGAAAGGGTAGCGCTACACAACCACTTGAATCTATTTGGTATTTTAGTAGCCTCTTACGACAGGCTTACCTACCACGGGTATATTCTAACCACCTAACCCGCTGGGGGTGCTCTGTCCTTTTACTGTCGTAATTCGGCCATGTTTGCCTGGTTACCTTGGACCTGTACGTGGTGCGGATGGCGGGTATCGAAGGAAGTATAATGATGAGCTGTATGAATTTTACGCAGATAGGACGATAGTGCAGCCAATAAAAGCCCAACGGCTTAGTTGGCTAAGTCATATCATGCTAGTGGACAAAGGGCGCGCCTTGAAAGAAAGTGTTTCAGGCGACCCCGCTGTTTGGAAGCAGAAGAAAGGGGAGACTTCCACTGAGTTGGGAGAGGCAGGTGGATCAAAAATTGAAGTCCCTTGGTGCTCCCAATTGGCGTCTGTTTTCGCGATCAAGGGATAGCTGGCGCGACTTGTTACGAAACGGCCAAAATTGCTTTGGCGTTAAAGCACCAATTAATAAATGAATGGTACTAATTCAGTCGGTGAAAAAAATAAATGAACGAAACCAATGCAAATTCAAAATACGCAAACTATTTTTTTGTATTTCAATAAAATTGTATTTCAACCGATTACAATAAGACTTAAAATTAAGTTGACATTCTTAGCTGCTAACAACATGAATACTTTAGTTGACAACATCAAGCCATTGGCTGTTTAAAGTAAAATTAATTAAATTTTTTAACATACTTCTTTTTAAATTAAGTAATAGTTGAATTTTTTTGCAAACCAGCTTAAAAAAAACGCTTCAACTGGCCAAACAGTTTCATCTTCGGGGAATCCTTAGAGGTTGTGTTAGGAAATCAGCTAATTGGTAAATTTTTTTAGCTGATTTGACATTTCTACTTCTGATGCAGTACGTTTTTGACAGTAATCCAGCAAATCATAGAAACAAAATTACATGGAATGCGTGTGTTTGTCTGTATGTATTTCACCCTACCCTACCACCACCCTGTTATTTTATTATTTTCTCATTTGCTCGTTCACAGTAGTGCCTTATTTTTGGTCGACTGTTCCTTAAGCGATTTCATCTCAAAAAACAAAGTGCCCCCAGCGGGTTAGGGGGCAGAATATACCCGCGGTAGGTATGCCTGTCGTAAGAGGCGACTAAAATACCAGATTCAAGGGGCTGTTTAGCGCATCCCTTCAGGTTGCCAGCGCAATATATAGCTTCTCCAAAGCCAATTGTCAACCTAACCTATCCGCGGCGAATCCTGTTGCGACCACAAGCTCCTCATGGAACTTGAGGGTGGGGAGGGAGGTATGGCCTGAAGGTTTAATGTGGCCATATAAATCGTTCCCGAGATGGTCGGGCTAGCACCTTAACGGTGATGTGTTACCGGAGTGTACCGGATCTGTATCCGGCAAAGGACCATCACATCGATACCACTCCCCAAAGCCTTCGGGGAGCAACCTTATCGCTACAACAACAACAACAACATTAAAAAAAAGTGTTTTCCTCCAAACTGGCTGAAAAGCTTCACTTTGACGTAAGAAATGTCTCATTATAATATGAGCTTTTTATTATCGTATGGGCTCTTTATATTAAGTAGGAGGTTGGAGCCATGGGTAGAAGTAACGGGGAAAGCTGTTGATCGGCATTTAACTAGGAATGCCAAGGACTATTATTAATTTGCATGTGGTTCAAGCTGCTTACTAATTCCGCGTGCTTGCGCTCAAGTACCCAGTGGCTTGACGGAATATTCGATATGAGAGGTAATGTGAAACGTCGGCAACCTGGCAAGATTTTTCCGACATAATCGCTTTAAGGGCTAACTGGAGAACTCAAACACTTCATTTTCCGTGGTGGGAAAGACACCTCGTCGCCAAGTGCTGTCGTTCATGAATATTACTGAAGCCTCGCCACTATCTGTATAAAGGTAATATTCTTCACCGTTCGCTAATTTGCAATGTTGGGGGATGTAGGCAAGGGTAGGGGAACTCATTTTACGAGCGGCTGAAACTCACAAAGCAGCATTGCGATGACAAGTCGTGCTCGATGACTTTAAGATCAGGTTAAAAAATTAGAGGTCCGATCGAAAAAACGTAATCAGACAGCCTTTCTATGGTAAATTCATGGCATGCCTTCCATGTTATTTAAATGCGCACGATTCGATACCCAGTAACTGCGCGTCTCACTATTGCGTTGGAGGTGAAATATGCCTCCCTCGGCCCCGAAAATCGCACGAAAACACGAGTCAAACACATGTCATCGCAACAGAAGACCACAACTACGCTATTCGACTCTCACATTTGCTGTTTGGCAGCATATGCCAACACGACGGAGTGCATGAGAAATGGGGGCGTATCTCTAGAACATTTTGTATCGCGCCCGGCCAGAAAGAAGCCTATCGGGAAAAAAAATACCTGCTTCGATGAAGAATGTTGCAATGAAACCGAAAAATAAGATGCTGCCTCTATGGTCACGTTGACATCAAATGCAACACGAGGAGCTTGCTACGATACTTCTTTCCAGAAAGAAAAAAGTAGGGGCATAAAGGTATGAGCACGAAGAGCGTGAACTACTAGCCAGTAAGAGCGAAAGCTGCTAACTCATAATAGCGAAAGCGGCTAACTCAAAACCGAGGTTCAGAGAATGCGTGAATAAGATAAAGCAGAGAGAACAATGAAACACCCAGAAAATAAGCCCCACATGTTCTCACAAGCGAAGATGATATATTATAATGCTTCCCCCTCGACCATGACTGGGTACGAACAGCAATATCCAGATTAACAAACAATAAATTTGGTCGTTGCGTTACATGTCACTCCAGCGATCCGTCGATTCGGAGCATCTTTCTTCACCAGTCCCTCTGAACTAAATGGAGGTCTCCCCTTCCTCTTCTTCCAAAATACGGGCGAAGATAGGAATATTTTTCGAGCTTGGACATCCCCTTTCATTCACATAACATTACCTAGTCAACGAAGCCTTTGATGTTTGATTCCTTGCACTAAGTTTTCGACATATAATGATTGAATTGTTTTCGATAAAAGACTTCTGTCAGCACTGTGTAAAGCCGAAACCAAGTAGTTCGTTAAAGTGGTTAATTGGTTGGTTGCCGTGCTCCCCGTTTACAAAACCACCTTGGCTAAAAAGCACGGAGCGCCTTTTTGATGTCATTTTTCCTGGAAACAATTATTTCTGATTTCCGTAAGACTACTCGATTCTGTTGAAACCATTTGGTTCAGTCGATAAACCTGCTAATAACTTTCACGGAGGATTTTGCATCTTCCTGGAACTCCAAACGTATATAATTACCTAGAGTTTGAAACCTAATATGTGCTAGAGCTAGACATTCGTAAAATCAGTGCCTGATTGTTTCTTTGCTGTCCACCTAACCGGAAATGCTCTTAAACGGATTTTTTTTTAAGAAAAGAGACTTGCCCAGAGGAGACATCAGCTGACATGCCGGAGTACATTTAAGACTGTCTGCGTAGAGCGGGATGGCCTCCTTCTAACCAAGTTGCACCTTCACGTATGTGAAGGCTTATAGATAACTAGTTTTAGGAACACGTTTAGTGCGTCGTTTGGACACGACCTTAGTTCTGCTATTACCCCTTCGATTACACAAGCCGGCAAAATTTAACCAACATTCAGACCCGGAAACCAGACTATATATTTCCGAAGGTTTACGATGCTCTGAATCCAAATCTGGCCTCATAATTGCTATATCAGCTCTGGTTTTCGAAATATCCTAACGTAAAAGTGCAAAAAAACACCGTTTTTGCCCATATTTGAGGTTATGTAGCTTTGCAGAAGTTTTCTTTCACCAAAATTAAAATATGGCATCTTTAAATACAAGTCTTCTTCCTTCAAATGGCGTTGAGTTTGCTCAAATATCATTTTTTTGCTGAGATATTGCATTTTGAAATTTTCATGTTTCATGGTAGGGGTGGTTTCTAGGGGTTAGGGGATACGGGAGTTGATGGGTTAACAGTTATGTTGGTTAGCCCACATGTGGTGTGAGATATCTAGATAAATAAGACTTATTTTAAGAAAAATATGCGGGTAAACGCTGTCCCTAGGGTTAAGTAGGTTAGCCTGCTTGCGGTATGATAGGGGTGGTTTCCAGTGGTTAGGGCTGTGTGTGACTCGGTACCTGAGGGTGTGGTGAGTTAGCACATTTATGGTGTGAGACAAAATTTTAAGAAAAATAAGAAAATTAGTAATCGACTATATCATGTCTAAGTTGTCTCAATCGATTTTCAGGTGTAGGAAAATTTAGAAACATGAAAATTTCAAAATGCGATATCTCAAAGATTCCATTCTTTAATTTTGGTGAAAAAAAACATCTGCAAGGCTACATAACCTCAAATATGGGCAAAAACGGTGTTTTTTGCACTTTTAGGTTATGATATCTCGAAAACCAGAGCTAATAGCGCAATTGAGGCCAGGTTTCGATTCATCGCATCAAAATCCTTCGAAAATATATAGTCCGGTTTCGGGGTCTGAGATGCTGTCGGCCTGTGTTATTTTACACGAGTACCATGTTATGTAGTTCTTTTCATTCTACGTTCGATACTTATTTTCCAGCTAAACTTACTATCTCGACACATAGTAGATACTTAGCTGGGGAGTGAGAGGGTAGTCGAAACAGTGATATTTTATTCTTTCCAGTAAACAATATCAGCTTCGTCTAACTTTGCTTTTCAGTTAAGCCGCTTAATTAAGTATTTAAAAAAACACTTTTTTCTGAAAAATCGGTTGGATGGGGGTCATAGGTTAATCCGACACCAAATATACCCGCTGATAAAAAAATAACAATCATCAAGATACCTTAAAACTTGATGGACAAGTATGCGCTCTAAATCATGACTAAATCAATCAAGATTATCAACGTGATCAACTCGCTATACTCATTGGTGGGTCTATTTCTTCGGCTTTAAGAACTTATACATTTGAGATTTCTGAAAAAATAAGATAAGTATACCATTTCATTTTCTGAAAATTATATTTTTTTGGCCCGCCCTAATGTATATGTGTATGCATTAGCCGTATTTTGATATGCATATACATCTACATTTGCCACTAAAAAAACGCTCACTGAGAAATTACACATAGTAGTAGTGTATGGAGAGATAGTGGAGACACAAACCTTTTAGGTCATAGTGTATAACGCATACAAAAATGGAAAGTGGAGAATAGCGGACACACAATTTTTTGTACGAGTTTTATGCGCAACTATTTCATAAGTGTACATAAAGTCATGCACTTAGAAGTCCAAATAGAATTTAAGTGCATATGTATATACATGTAAAAAACACAGTTATTATTTACAAAAAAACGAAATTGGCGCAATTTTTTAACAACATATTTAGCGGTTTTCTAACATAAACATACAAACAAGCATTTGAAGAATATAATAGATAGTAGTAATAATAATTTGCTGTTATTTTCTCGTATGTTTTTTTGCTTCTTTTGTAAATTACCAGCCAATGGGGTCGTGCATTTGGAGTTTAATTCTCATTGTTTCGAGCTTTCATGTTTTTTTTTTTTATTTTTACTTATTATTTCTTCTTTTTTTTTTAATTTAAACACACTAACATTTACGTGTTGAGTTCTCTTGTACAATCTAAACAATAATTATCTCTATTGTTTCATTAAGTAAATATACTAAACATCTCCTTATAAGTTTTAATATTTTTTTGTTGTAATACGATGTTATTTTTAGCACGACTTTTTATTTACTTTAATTGTAAATTTATCAATAATAGTTTATTATTTTGCGTTATTTTATATTTTTTTCTTTTTAAATATTTTTTTTTTTAATAGCATATATGTATATTTTTTTTAGTTGTACAGTTTAAATATGCTTTTCTTATTTTAACGCGCTTGTCTTTAATTTTAATTAATTAGCTTATTAAATTTAATGTTAACATTTAATTGCCTACGCTCACTTCCGCCACCAATTTACTTTCCTACTCAAATATTGATTGCTCTCTGATTTTAGTTGTTTTTTTTTTATTTTAATATTTCAAATTTTGTTGTTTTAGAAATTAAAATTTTTTTTCATAATACATACTTTTGGTTCTCGATTTTTAATAATCTGTTTTTTAATTTTGTGTTTTATGCTTTGATAAGTCTTCTTTTTATATCATTTTGTTTAGATCGATTTTTTTTTTAATATTTTACTGTATTAAGTTAATATCCAAAATTTTATAAATAAAAACTTTTGTTGAACATATGCCAGCACGTACTTATATACATATATGTATTATATACGTATTCTATTATAAATTAAAAATTGTATACATTAAAAAAAAAATTGTGACTTTTTCTTCATTGTGCATAAACTTTGTTTACGTATTTCCTGATTTAATACATACATACTTGTGTACGTATGTTTCGCGTATGATTGTGATTTACCAATAAAAATATATACATAAATTTTTTCTTTTTTAAATTTTGTTCGACTTTAAATTTTATAAGCTTCTAATTTTTTAAATTTATTTGCCTGTTTTTAAAACACTACTTTTTTATTAGTCACTTTATTAATTTGTGTTATTGCTGTAAAACGTACGTGCGCTATGAAACCAATACTTTTTACTTATTTCTTTTATTTTTTAATAATTTTTTGTTTATACAACTTTTTTGTCTGTGTTAAATTTTTAATATTTTAATGCCGGCTTTATTTTGAATTCGTACATATGTAAATTGCATATATTCAAATCATTTATAAAATAAATTAAATACTCAACGAATTCATCTAATATTAATTATAAATAATTATAAAGCCAGACTTTAAAATGTTGTTAAAGTTAATCTCAATTTAACCCTGTCACCTCTTCATTAAATGTTTCAGCTTATCTGAGTTGAAGGGGCGAAGTAGCTTGCTGAAACTCTAGTTCTCTTAAACTCGCACTGAAAAACTAGGTCTCTATGTACATAGTTTATAAACGAAACATTTATAAAAGTTTTTGACACCATGATAAGAAAATGCAGGACCTAATTTTTTTTCCCAACACCAAGGTAGATAAAACTAAGTCAGTTCGATAGAGAGAGAGAGAGAGAGTGAACCGAACATCACTATTGGCCATGGCGGAATCATACAAGGTGGCATCACGGCGACATACATACAAACATAAATAAAAATACTACGTATTTTGTACATGTACTGTGCCGGAAGTTGAAATGTCAAATCACATTAAAAAAGTACTAATCAGCTGATTTCCGGCGGTCACCTGTTCCTTGTCCCGCTATTGTATGAGCTAATGAAAAACACGCACGTACCCTATAATACACGACGGAACCATGAAGGTGATGGCCAGCTGAGCCTAACCTTACGATTCACCAATGCACGCGGCTCAAAGAATGTTTGACCAACGTCCAAGAATTGACTTCCTTGGTATCAATTGACGAAACCTTGGTGAGGTTTGAGGCATAAACCTCTTCCAATAAATGGTTCAGGGCACCCGGTTTCAACGCAACTCCACGTTCCAGTTAACCAACTCTTCCGCATTTGGATATTACCCTCAGCCACCACGTTCTACGGAAGGGCCTTCCGCAAAAGAGCAGAAACGGATGGAACTTCGTGGGCTATCTGTTTCCCGTGGTAGTAACTTTAAATTCTTTGGTCAGACTTTCGTAACCTTCGGTTACTACTTCCGGTTGAGTATTCACCTACTCCGGACCGGTGGCCTAGAAAATAAAAATAAAGATTAGATGGGGTTAGAGACCCCCAATACCCTAAACGGTCTGCACAATATTTATTATCCTGTGTAACTTCCGGTGCAGTTCGATTTTGAAATTAAGCCATCGAATTACAAAAACACAATATTTGGAATCTGTGTCTTTGTTTTTATACATATCTCCCTGCCGCCATATTGTACGGTTCCTCCGTACCATAATATAATAACTGTAGCAAAGGGAGAGCGAAAACCTATCAAACATAGTTTTTCGAAACATAACATAACGCTTTGAGAGCGGATTGCCAACATAATGAAGAGGAAAGTAAAAGCCTTGCGTAAAACGGAATTTGAATATAATGAAGTATGGCGCCAACCTCTATGCCGACCTTTCTGCCCAATGCTTTCAAATCGGTTTTCTAAATTCGATATAGCTGAATCTAAAATTTTGATGCTAGTTGTTTGCTTACCGATTTGAATTCAATTAGAAATAAGTGAATAGTCACATTATAGTTAAACCCACTCCTCACTTCCAGAACACAAATTAGCGGTAATTTATGCCCAAGTAAGAAATGACAAAACCCAAAAAAAGTTAGTAAATGGTGGCATCGTCGAAGTATTCCAGAACCGATATATTCTTGGAATATATGGCAGTGCGTTAGACCTTATAAACAAGGAGCCAGGAAATCAGGTGCACTAAAAAAACAAAGAGTTTGAACTGTTATACGAATTCTTGTCGAATACTTTCTGAGTGTGAGTATGTTTGCCGATTTCTCTATGCAGCTGTCATATATGTATACCCAGCGAATGCAGGTTTCACATATAATTATAACGCTTGCTAATTAATGGACTTACCATTTATATAAATTTTATAATTCATTACCTATTAGTTTTAAACAAAGAAATTAAACCGAAAAGAACCAGCAACGGAGAGAATAGTGGGCAGAGAACATATAAGCATAGAGAACCACCAACAACAACAGCGGGCAACAATAATCCAATCGTAGGTAGGTTATTCACTAATGGGAAATTTAACTAAATATTTTATAACTTAACAATTCACTTTTTGTGAAATTTTAATCAAAACACTTCGTTTTCACCGTTGGATGGACCCAACGCCGGCTACGTGATCAGCAGTATTTCTCGACGAACAACTTACTGAATACATGTATGATTGCCGGATTTACATAGAACGTTTTTCTGAGTTGCACTGTTTGGATGTTTTGACAGCACTATAGTGGCGTACATTTACATTTCATACATGCATTCAGTAAGTTGTTCTGTGGAGAAATACTGCTGATCGCGTAGTCGGCGTTGGGTCCATCCAACGATGAAAACGTCAATACTAAGCAACGCTGCAATAGTTCCATATACCAACACTGTTTTATACAAATATCTCTTGAAAAAAGTAAAACTTTTGATTTCCTCCTTCGGGTTAGTGATACCGAGGCCAAAGGCGTATTTTAATACCTGTACCGACATTTTTGGACGTGTTTAGCACTCATGCCCTGTTGTAAATTATGTATTAAAAAAATTATCGATATAAGTAAGAATCGATACTTTCGGTCCTATATATAGCAGGTATCGATTCTTATTTTCGATGCTAGGTACAAGTACAGGTATCGATACTTTCCTAGTATCGTTTCATACCTAGTTCGTCGTTGAAAGTTCTCTATAACTTCTAGGTTCTTTGGTTCTAAATTTTAGTTTAGTAGATCCTTATTATGTTGTTTTGTCTTTATTATAATTGTTATGTTAAGTGTGGAAGATTCAATTTTGATAGTCACATATTATTATTATTATATCTTTTTTTCAATTTTTTTGCTTTTTTAAATTGCAAGCGCCTAGCGTTAATTGTGTATATAAGTATACATTTAAGCTTTTTATTATAAGACTCTTACGTATTGTTAATTTTGTATTGTATATTTACTAGAGTATTGAGCACACTTTAGAATTATTTTTATTGAAGATTTCTTCTTTTAAATTATGTATTCTGTATTTAGATTTAAAAGTAGAGTTAAAAATGTGTGAATACTTTACTTGGTGACTTTATAAGGGCACGATAAAGTAGTTAAAAGAGTTAAGTGATTGAGGAGCTGCAAAAAAAAAAGAGGGTAACTCTAATGTACTTATCAGAGCAGGACAAAATTGAGATTTATTCAATGCAGTGGTGCACAACATCTGCAGAGCTTCGAACGCAAAACCAAATTTTTTGTAATAGAATGTGTGTACAATAGTGGCCGCCTTGGTGTGGTGGTACTGTGCTCCGCCCACCGCACCAAAGATCCCGGTCAAAGCAATATCGAAAATTTCGAAAAAAGTGTTTTCGATTAGAAAAAAGGGTTTTCTATGCGCGATCGCCCCTCAGCAGTGATTTGGCAAACACTCGGAAGGTATTTCTGCCTGAAAAGCTCCTCAGTGAAAATAAATCTGCCTTGCAGATGTCGTTCAAAGTCGACATTAACGTGTACGTCTCGTCCCGCCAACTCGTGGAAAAATTAAAAGGAGTACAACGCAAATTGGAAGAGAAGCTAGGCCTAAAATCTCTTCGGAGGTTATAGCACCGTGCATTTTTTTTTCATTTGTGTACAATGAGAGTGGTGAAAGAAAGTTTCAGGATAGAATCCAAGCTCGAGATATAGACTACTAAGGCGCTGCGACATGTAGTTAAAGGTCAAATAGTTTTCCGAAGCTCTTGAGCGTACC